>NC_018391.1:2614944-2735753 GCF_000208865.1 Neospora caninum Liverpool
TTGGGGGGGGGGGCGGAGCGTGCCGTAGCAAGGGTACGGAATGTGGCTGAGTGCGGCAAGGACCCAAGGCAATTTTCTTGAGAGTCGCAGGCACCGAAAGCCAGGCGCAATGGGTAAACCGCGCCGGCTTTGCGTGGGCGATCATGAGTGCATGGCTCCAGTCCGGTCCCGCGTGCTCTCTAGCGAGACAGAGGAGTCCTGATTTCGAGAGCTACAGGAGGGATTGGCGATCCCTTGCTCGTGAAGAAAGCACGGGGAGAGCCGTCCGTCCAGAAACAACGACACGTCTCTCCTCGGGTAAGCTCCGATCGCGTGATGCGGTGAGCGGGATTTTTCGCTGCGGGAAAGACAACTCCCCGGCAGTCCATGCAACAGAAAAAGACCGGGAACACAAGACCAAGGAGAGCCTCATCTTGGAGTGAAACGGAAGACGCTGTCTGAAGAGAGGGTTCTCTACGGAACGGCGTCTCCACGTGTGTGCGCACGATTCGTCGGTGTCTGTCCAGCAGGAGATGAGCGAGGAGACAAACAGCGACGGAAAACAAAAAGCAGTGTGGTCTCACGGTCAGTCGACTTGCTGAGAAGATCATTTCGGGCTTCGTCCTTGAGCAGCTCCCTCAAATGCGCCTTGTCAAGCTTCTTCTTCGCCTCCTGCAGCTTGCCGTGACTGGCACATTGTTCCAGCTGTGGCGCCCCCATTCTGCGAATTGACCCGTTTGCAAGAACACTCCGAGAGGAAAAATCGCCAGAATCCCTCTGGTTTTCGCCGCGGACTGCGCTAGCGGTACCAACAGAAAAAAAGGAAGGAAAATGCAAAAGATCCACAGATAGGAAAAAGAGTGCGCAAAGGCAAAGCTTTAACAGTATATCACGACGCCGGCAACGCGCTGGACCAGAAAACGGACACGGTTCCGCAGTCGCGCACACCGCACCGTTTGCGCTGTGAAGTTGCACAGAGGGAAAGGAGAACGTTCTTCCTCATCGACGTGTTCCGCCGACTCCAGGATGTGCTAGCTCCCATAGTTCGCACACGTCCAGTTCCAGCACACGCCCCCCGTTGAGAAAGGCAGCAGGAGGGGCGGCGTTGACGCAAAGCAGCGGGAAACGATGCAGCGTGAACCGCACTGGAGGTGGGCGGAGCCGAACTCGTCCAAGCCGCCCGCAAACCTTTAACCAGTGTATTGTTCGCAAAAAAAATTCGCACAGTGCACGATAGGAAGGCAAAAAGGTACTCCCGAGTTTCTCCGGCGAGAATTTTCGTTCCAAAAACGCGCTACAGACTCACAGTTCCTAAACTCTCCACAAGCCTTTTGGAGTGTACGTAAGTTCCCCTGCCACTTGCGGGCGGCGCAGTCCCATCTTCTGCACACTAGACACGAGAATCGGCAGGGCGCAAGGAAATGGTGACAGTCGTTCGTTTAGCCACAAAATGACAGGCAGAATGAAGTGGGCAACGATAGCCAACTGTTCCGCGTATCAGTTGTTCGAGGCATCCTGGCAAGCAATCCGTACTGCGTTGCACGTGTCCGCCATGCAGGACACGCGTCGTTTGCTTCCCGTACACAGACTGTCGTCGGCAGCACGAACTGAGGCGTCGCCAATTTGGGGCACCAGAAATTTCAGGGAGTCAAAGCACTTCACTAATCGACATCCTGGGGGAATTAGTTCACATTAGTCAATGCAGCATGCGCAGGTCACCGCGTCTGTCGTGGGGCACTGAAGTGCCGAGACGCGGCGGGAGGGCGGCGACTCGTCGGAGACGGATCTCGCCTCAAGTCTATGTGCAATTCGTGCGTCTCAGTGGCTACAGTGTTGGCGTAGATGCCCAGGAGCTCAGCAGGCGTAGAAGTGTTTGCTAGAGGGGATGGGGCCTACGTACCCTGTCGATGATGAGGGAGGGAGCAGTTGCCCAGCAGCAAGCAACCGTCTATCCCAGAAACAATTCGCGAGATTCCAGAAACACCGTTTCTAGTGGTTGATGGACATGGGTAGCGGCATCTGCGGAGGGAAACAGCTCTGAAAACAAGCCAGAAAGAACGGCTGTTGAGTTCTCTTCAGAGCAAATCTAGAGTGCGGCTCAAAAACCCGGATGACTCTTCGTGCTGACCCTGTCGAGAAATCTCCCCAACTAGTGAAGGACACTAGGCGTTGAGAGGACAAAACAGTCCGACGTGGGGTGCTGCTGTGAGTACCGCAGGAACCTAGAAAAAGCAAGAGATGTTGATGTGATGCAGATCGAGAACGCAAGGTCAAAAGGGTAAAAACAGGCGGAGTTCACCAGGAGCCACGCAGAATGAGGATGTGACGGGAGTGGGACTGCGGAAAAAGTTTATCGGACAACAGGAAGCAGGAGAAGGCCGGAAGGCCTCCTCGTGTTAAAGTGTTCGTGAAGGCAAATGCATATATCCACTGCTCCAAGTCTGGGGCATCATGGGTCGCCCCGGCTCCTCGACAGTTCCGCGGGGAAAGGCAAAACTCGAAGCAAAATGCCAAGAGGACCAATCTATTCTGCTGCCACATCGATACTGTAACGTACGTTAACAAGATATACTTGTTTCATACATTCCGTGGCACTAGATTAAAGTTACGGAGGCAAGCTAGCATGCCCTGTTGAACGTCCTTGCTTTGGTCGCACCTCTGTCCGCCCCAGCTCTCGAGACGAGTGGGTTCTTGCATTGCTCACTATCCGTTCAAAGAAGTGAGCAGGCGGACGATACTATTAATGTCCACCCGCCTTGTCTCCCGCAAAACCCTCAACGCAACGTCGTTTTCATCAAGTCCTCGGCACACTTGCCAGGAGGTCCAATTCGTCGTTTTTTTCTTTTCTTGTCGATTTCACCAGTTTAGCACTTCAAAGCGTTCTCTTGCCTTGGGTTCCTATGTCATACGGACGATCGAGGAATCACTAAGATCGCGTTTCTGAACGGAGGCTCCAGTGAACAATCGCACACAGCTTTGTTTTGTAGGATGGGCTCGTGTATTCAGCAGGCTCTTTTTGTGGATTGTTGCAGTCCTTTGCGAGTTCGGGATCTTTTCCGTACTCGCAGCATAGGGGAGACTCTTGCCGACACTGAAGTGAACTTGTCGTAGCTAATTGCTGAGAAAGAAAAGCACCTTGCAGATTCTGCGAATAAGGAAGGCTCCTTTCGTTGATGGACAGAGGCACACGAGAATTCCCGAGCGGCCAACGTGAAGGCCAGCATGGGGTGGTGTGCCCATCGTACCGTGCTCCGAATTTGGTTGGTTGCTAACTTTTCCAAGGTCCGTGATCCCTTTTTCAATTCCGGTTCTGTGAAAAAGAGACGCTAAGTGTGGGCCAGCGTCACAAAATCGGAGCGGGAGCGTGCATGTGTCTAGCGGAGAAAAGTGCTCTTGCTGAACTGCCGGTAGCCACTCTAGATAAGAGGCTTCTAACTGGCCTCACGGCTTTTCTTCTCCAAAAATTTCTCCAGAATGTCTCAAGTATCTTCGTAGAGATCTGTCTGCACGATCGTCCGCAGGCAGCGTCCTTCCCTTCTCTCAAGACTCTCGGGTGGATAGTCCGCCAATCGTTTTTCTCGTACCGTGAAAAATCTAAAAACACAGAGCGGGATATGCCATTCTACGTTTTTCACTGTAAAAAGCGCCATCGGTGAGTCAGGGAGGAGGCCTTCTGCGCCACTCTTCTTTACTGTTTAGGGCCCGTGTGTCCCAGCTTCGAAAGGCACCACTCTCCGAGCGAGTTGAGCACAGACATCGCAACAAATTTCCACAGCCTGCAATGCCTAATACACACTGAACGAACGTCTCTTTCGACACGAAGGTGCTGACTCATAAAAAAGTCATTAGTGAGTCACAGCCACCACCAACGAAAGTTGGGCCGAGTTCCCTTTTTACGGGTCATGGTCCTGCAGTGCCTCACTTCGATAGACTACTCGAATGACCCGTTCGAGCATATGGTTTTGTATCTTTTGTTTTCGCTTGTTGGAACTAGGGAAAGTCCTTTGGTCGGGCCTGTGTGTGAGCCTTCCATGTCGCGAATGCCTGAGACGAAAGCTCTAAACGGACGTATGTTTGGTACGTCCGATCCGTAGACAAAGAAGGGGGCACTTCATCGCAAAAAGGCTTCAGCGGCAGACGTGCATGAAACTCCAAAGGAACAAGTTGCCTTCGTGGCAGAACAGCTGCTGAGCCGCAAAATTTGTTTCGTCCCCACACGAGTTCTTCACGTTACCACGGCCACAACCAACAGGCGCATAATAACACGGGGAGAGCTTTGCATCAGGCTGCTGACTTCTTGGGCACTTCCCCGGTCTGGGACTAACAGCGAATCTGGTGTAGTGAGAGGACTGGCGAAAGCAGACTCAGGGGCGCCTCACCACTTGGACGACCTGCGCACAAGTCGCTTGTTCGTGTCTTCTTGGCGGCGTGTCGTCACCACTGGTCCCCTTCCTTTTTTCTGTGCTTGTCCTCGTTCGTGTTTTGGTGCCTTTTGCCTGCGACGATGCCGTCCGACACGGCGCCTTTGAATTCTGCGCAAAGCAGCAGTTCGCCTCGGAATACTACAGAGCCGTCACGTTCCATGACTTCTGCAAATCCAGCTGGACTCAGCACAGGCGACACTTCTTCTTCTCCTTCGACGGCAGGCCGGAGAACAGCGAAGCGCACTGGTGCCTCAGGTCGGCACGGCCGCACCGACATGCCCACGGGCCCTGACGCTCAATCGTCATCTGCTTCCTCACCTTCCCCAATCCGTGCCTTTGGCACCAGTAAAAATGAGTCTCTTTTTCAGCCGAGCCAGGCGTCCACAAAGGCCGAGGCATCTTCCCCAGGGAAGAGCAACACTAACGCGGAAACCGCGGCGACAACCCAGCAAAGGAATTCTGCTTCCACTCTGGGAGGAAATCTCAGTCCAGCTGCCGCCCGTGCTGAGACACGGCTCCCACCTACACTGGAAGACACTGGGAAGTCTGAAGCGCAAAGTCCCAAAATGCAACCTTCGGCTCCGAAACTGGCGAGGTGGCCTAGTCGATTGAGGGACACATACAGAGGCGCAGAGCCGCCTCTCGTTCCAGGTCTGCTCCTCTCCTCTCTTCCATCTCAACACCCGCACCAGGCGTTCCTTGTCAACCAGGGAAGCACAGAGGCCGAGGTAAGAAAGACCAAGGGGTGTCCTAGAGAACGATAAAATGCGAGACTGGGGTATTTTTGGGGCGGCAGATGGTGGGCATCCGGTTGGGGGCCTTGCATGCTGTGTGGTTCGCCAGCAACAGCTTAGAGCAGGCAGTCCTGTGAACTCGTGACGCAGCACAGTTAAGGAAAGGCATAGTACAAGAAAACTTGGGATTTTGCGGAGAGATAATAGGAAAAAGGTGAACGGCAAAGAGGAAGATGGCTTTCTACAGGCCTGTCGAGTTGCTCTCTCCTTGTATGGTTGGAAGGCTTACAAGTTGTCTTTGTGCCCGGTCTCGCTGCCTTCTCAGGTTCACTTCGTTGGCGAGCTGGAGGCAGGCTACGGCTTTCGGACTTCTGATGGGTTGTTTTGTGAGATTTCTTTCGAGGCGGGTCAGTCTGCCGCAGAGACACTTCCGGCGTGGCACATCTCTGCACTCTTTCATCTTAGGATATGTGCGTTTGCGTCAAGAGATAGATAAAAAAATATCAAGCTATGTCGCCCACGAAGAAATCCATAGGTGCTTATCTATTCACACGAAATGACAGAGGCGGTAGGAGGCCGAACTTCCGCAGGTTTCTCCGGGTCGAGCCAACGGCCCACGACCGGAGACAGAGTGAGCAGACTGAAGAATGCTTATTCAGATTGCAAGGGTTTTGCCCCTTTCCCCTTTGTTACGCTCTTCTTCAGGAAACCACTGGCTTAGCCTCTGTAAGGCAGCGGATCAACGCCACCAAACCCAGACGGCCTACGGAAGTGTAAGGATATCCCGCCTGTTTCTCCGTCCACTTTATCTCCGGTTCCCCCCCAAAACTCACTATCGTCTCCTTCACTTTATCCTTCACACAAAAAACAAGACATGTGCACATGTACATGCATAATGATGTGCAAAACACCTACAAACAACACAACTTCTTTATCTGGGTCTGTGCTTTCTTCCGTGTGGACAGGCGACCGCGCCTGCTCTAGCCCCTACAAAGAAACTGCAAGATGTCCAGTCCACGAGCTCGAGAGCCAGCAGAGGAGCACCATCTTGTACTCCTCGATATGCGAATACATATATGCCTATACCTAGCTGTATTTGAATGCCCGTCCCAAACAGACACGCATGTAGCCCACACATCTTCGTATCCCGATTTTCCTCTCGCGGTCCCCGTAGCGCTATTGTGTTCCCCCCATTGTGCTGCCTTGTCGCGGCGCTAAAACGGCAACCCAGTGTTTCTCTGTTGTCTTCTCGCTCTTCTGTTTGTCATGCAAACGTCCCTCGTAGGTGGGAGATGTGTATCTCTGGAATCACCCTGTCGATCTACACTACGCGGTTTCGTCTGTGGTCGGCTGGCCGCGTTGCCGCATTTCTGTGTGGAAGTTGACAAATCTCGGGACGGTCGAAAATGGTGAGGCAGCCTACGCGCCTCGCGTTGTTCTTTTCTTCGCAAGGAGGCTCACCGAGACACAATCCAGAGATGAATCGACGATGACTCCAGGCGAGATCGATAAGGGGTTAACAACACAGATATTTCACACTTTGAGAGCGTTTCTGTTTCCGAGTACGTTCGGAGGCGAGGCACAAGAAGGAAAGAAGAGGGGGCGGCTCGGGGTAGAGACTGTGTGTTTTCTCCTCCCCAAACAGAGAACAGAGAGACGCCTCTCCCCTTCAGCCGGTCCCGTGATTCCCAGAAGAGATACAAAACCGGGAAAGCTACCGAGATACACTTTTTTGTCACAGCGTGGAACCGCCTCTGCAGCCCCCGCAAGGTTCCTGAAAAAGCAGAGGAGGGGGAAGGCACTCCAGTGACTCAGTTGAAAACTCGATTTGACAAGACTGCGCCTTTCCCTCCTCATCTTAGGACACCTTGAAACCAAGAGAGAAACTGTTTCGTGCGGCAGGAGCGGTCGTGCATCCCACACGTTTCCAGTTTCTTCCCCTTCTTTCGGAAGGAAACTGAGCTAAAGACACTTGCGAAGCGAAGACTGACAGAGGAGGCGGATGCAAGAGAGAGTAGAGACGCAGAGAGAAAGAGGAGACAGAGCAAGACAGAACGAAAGAGACAACCCGAGAGGAAGAAATCACGTGAGGGAGAACAAGAGCGTTGGACAGAAATCGAGAAACACAGCAGAGGACAGAAGCCAAGGAAACAGCCTCCTTTCAAGGTTTTGTTCTTCTCTGCTCCTGTCCTGTGTGTCCCCAATTGTCTCCGCTTGCGCAGTCGCCTACGGCACTGTGAGCCTCCCCACCGCTGCGGGCCACCACGAGTTCATTTGCCACACATGGACGCCACTAGGAACCTACAGCGAAGAATTTGCAGGTGCGGAAACAACAGAGGGATTCGCGAAGTGGGGGCCGCGGGCCCTTACACACCCGCCCATGTAGACACTGAATCGGAGGTTCTGTATCGAAAGATGCAAACGCAACTCGTAGGGAAAACGACTCTATCAACCTTTCGCCCTATGAATATATATATATATATATATATATATATATGAATCATTCCCGCGGTGTCTATCCAGATAACAGTGCCTATTTGTATCTCTCTCGGCATGATGGCGTGTGTAGAAATACGTACGCGCTTTCACGCACGTAACGCCAAAGGTATGCCTACGTAAGGTTCTAAGAATAACAGCCTCACTTTCACTGTGGAAACACCGAAAGAAGAGCCATTTCGCCGCCTCGTGAGGAAATGTCCCTTTCTCTTCTTTAAGCGTCCACGTCCGTTTGCCGCTCTCGGCGTGATCCGCCTTTGCTTTCTTCTTTCTTCTCGCGTCGTCACACTTCTTTCCCGAGGTTTTACCTCCCTCCAGCTCCTCCGAACGTTTAAAAGCCGAAAGCCGACTCCTTCCTGCCTGTTTGGCAAGCGGGTCTGGTGTCTGGTGCCTCATGTAAATTCACCTGTGACAAGGTCGCTACCTGCATCCTCTATTTCCACGCATGCGGTCTCATGCAAATGTCTGCATGCGCGCTGGGCTTAACCCGCCGATGCGCGGGCTCAAGTCGCCTTGCATGCAGAAGGCCATAAACAATTCGAACGGCCTTTCGCCTACGCCACAGAGCCACGCAGAATTTTACCACTAATGCGTGCAAACACTGGCGTGGGCGCGTTTCTCCCGCTCCCCACATATACGCCCACATCTGCTACTATACAATTAAAAAAAAACGAGAGCTTCGCATCCTCAGGAAACTTAAACATGACCTGTAAACATACGCGAATATATATACATATATATATATATATATGCATGTAGGCTTATGTGCATAGTCATATACTCACGCTGACACTCACATACGTAAACATATACATATATATATATATATATATATATCTGTATATATTCATATATAATGTCTACACATGCGAAAGATAGTTTTAGAATGTTTTGCCTGTCTGGAGAACCGTGTTCAGCCCTTTTCGTATGTGAGTCCCGCAGGCCGTCTTCTGGGTCGCCGCGTAGGCCTTGCAGACCTGCGTGTTTTGGATTCGCGGATTGGTGAAAGAATGAAGCTGACAACGCGAAGTAACGGCTGGGTGAAATTTACCATGGACATCATCATGCGCAACTTTGAATTTCATGGCCTCTCGACGAGTTCGTCGTTTCCGGCGATGACTTCGCTGGTCTTGCCTTCGCCTTCCCCGGCCTCTTCGCACCCTCCTGGTGGCCCTTTTTCCGGCTCCTCACCCTGCGCTGCATGCACTGCATGCACTGCATGCGCGCCGAGCGCCGCTCTCCAGGCGTCTCCACATGCCCCGAGTGCATGCACTTGGTCGCCGACTGGTGGGAGATTGGGCGAGGAAAGGACGCGAGAAGCGGCTCGGCGATCGAGAACCCTGGCCTACTTCAACACCTCCAGCAGCCTCCGAACGTCGCTCGACGGCGCGGCGCCTGTCGTCGAGGCTGTCACGGCTCGAGGCTTGTTCGCGCGAAGTGGAATCAGTTCTCTTTCGGAGCAAGGAGCTGACAAGAAAAGAGAATAGACAAGGAGCGCGAAGACAAGACGCAGACGATGGGCAAAGCGGAGAAAGAACGCGGGAGAGAAGGCCAACAGACCACCGCAGAGGAGAGGAAGGAAATGCGAGCAAGGGAAACGGGAAAAAGGAAACAGGAAAGAGACTGGCTCGATCAACGCTCAGGAAGAAGTCGAAAGTGAAAACAGAAAGCTTTGAGATGACGGCGAGAGAGGACCACAGTCCTGAGATCAAAAGTAGGAAGACGCAAAGAGAGGGAGGGAACAAGAGGACATCCACAGAGGCAATGCCGGTGAAGAGGGGATACACAGAACGCGAAAAGGGGGCTTTCTCCATGTGGAAAGGTAGCGACGCACCTCGACTTGACTCCGAAAATTTTTTTTCTTGGCGATTCCTGAGACGTCCCGCCGTAAGAGAGTGGTGTCTCCTCACTGCGTTCGCGCTTGACTCCTGTGACTCTGAAGACTCTTGGCTACTTCGTTTTTCTCTCGTCCACCGCGAGAAACACCTGCTCACATGCTAGTATGATCAATGTACTGGGGAGCGGTTAAACTATAGCCGCGTGGCGAATTATCCGTACACACCAGGCGACGCGCACTTCTCTGACGCACCCATCGAGCCTCCGTGTGGTGTCTCCCGCGCGCTCTCGCGTGTGCTTCTCCTCTCGAACGCCGCGTGGAGACTCCACAGAAGCTCGCCGGGTCTTGGTTCGTTGGGGGGGAGAAATCCGTTCTTCGCCTTCACACTGTCTCCTTGTGAGCTAGCCCAGTGACCATCCTGAAGAAGTTCCTCTGCGCGGCGCTGTGCAGCTGAGTCAGCCACGCGCGGACTTCGCTGGGACACGCGGAGAGCAACACGTCGCTGGCGTCTCCCACGATTCGCCGCATGCGAGGAAGAGGACGCACCTCGAGAACGCTGCCTCTCTCTGGACTTCCGGCCGCCGCAAAATCGGCAGGGAGGGACGGGAGACAGTGCGCGAGAGAAGAGAGGGGTGCGGCGGGGAGAGAAACGGATCCCTCAGACCAACCAGGCGACTCTGGAGACGAACCAGCAAACGTGGAAGAGCGGGACGAAACGGAAGGAGCGAACGCGGGAGAAGCGGAAGAGGGCGAGGAGGGGAGTTCTGTCTTCGTTCTTCGGCTCGGATCTCCCACGTGTCTTCCGGTCTCTCCGAGTCGGTTCGCCGTTTTTTCCGTCTCGTGAAGGTTTGGAGACGCAAAGAGAGACAGGCTCTCCTCCGGCGAGGCCACGTCTTCACACGACGTCGACGAAGACCCGCCGCCGTCGGCGTGGAGACAGTCCAGCTCGGCACTCGTCTCTTTTGTCACTGTTTCTAAGACCGCACCCCCGGCTTTCTCACCTCGGCCCGGTCTCTCGCCTGTCCCTCTTCTCTCGCCTTCGTGGTCTTGTGTCTTGACCGCTGTCGCGTTTTCTGCCTTCACTGCACTGCCGTCTCCTCGCGCCGCGGCTCCTCTGTCTTCTGGCCTCAGCTTCTCCGTTTCTTCACAGCCGCTCACTTCGCGCCTTGACACTCGACTCCGCGGGGTCGGCACGCGCGCTCGAGCTGCGGTGAACAGCGCCGCATACTGCGAGTCCAGAAACGCCTTCTGTCGCTCTGTCGCCTCGTAGGAGGCGTCCAGGCAGCTGCCGCTGTTGATGCAAAACACCTCGCCACCAGCCTCGGGTCCTCCAAAAGTTTGTGTTTCTCCAGACGCGCCGTTTCTCCCTGACTGCCTCCGGGTGGATTCTGCGCCTTCTGTCTGATGCCGCGGAGCAGTGGAGCTTCCGTTCTCGAAACCTGCGGCCTTTCTGAGTCTCGAATCCTTTTCTCCTTCGCTTTC
Organism: Neospora caninum Liverpool; assembly: GCF_000208865.1. NCBI lineage: Eukaryota > Apicomplexa > Conoidasida > Eucoccidiorida > Sarcocystidae > Neospora > Neospora caninum. The sequence continues at coordinate 2,625,897 of NC_018391.1, forward strand.
TCCCCAACTGTGCGTGCGGCTGCGGAAAAGGCGCCGCGCCTTCACTGCGTGCGAGTGAAGCAGCACAGGCCAGTCTGTAGAGGCCGTGCTGAACGATGTTCCCACAAAAACCAGAGACGGTGCACTCTCTTGAACGTCTACCGAGAAGGCTGAAGGCGGAAACTGCAAAGAAGCTCCAAGAGCCGAGCCGGGAGGCTCAGTGGCGCCGCCCTCACCGTTTCTCGTTTCGAAACTCGGAGAGAAAGAAAGGTCCTCCATTGTGCTTTCTCCTGCTCTCCCTCGTTTCCCGCCTCCCTGCGTCTTCTCGCCACCGCGGCCTCGCTCTGTTTCGGCTGTTTCGTCTCGCGTTTCTTCCTTTTCTTCTTTTGCTCCGTCGTTTGTCTGCTCTTCTGCCCGCGAGGAAGGGCGCGGCGAGCCTCCGGATGCGGTGTCTCTTGACCGATTCACGTCGCTCTCTTTCGCACTCTTCACCCCGCCAAGAAAAAGGAAGGCGTGGCGGAAAGCCGCGGGGCTCTCGAAGGCGCTGTGGGGCGAGAGAAAGAGAGACTCGTCGAACCAGAGGCACAGAGGCAGACAGAGGGAAGAACACGACGGGCAGACAGGCAGCATAATCGAGCTACTCCGGGCTTTCTCCAGAGCCTCAGACGAAGGGTGGAGGCGCGCGGAAGGGAATGTCGGCAAAACAGAGAGAGAAGAGGCCGAAGGAAATGGAGACGCGGAAACGAAATCGTCGCTCGGCGAGGGCGCACTCCAGGGATCCAGCGTCTCGCAAGGAGTCCGAGGGAAGCGCCGGTTTGCGATCTGAAGCGCGCCTTCGTCTCCAGCTGCCTCGTCGAGCGACTCGTTTTCCGCCTTCTCCTTCTCTTCGCTTCTCCATGCGTCCTCTCCACGATGCGCTTTCTTCTTTTCTGGCGTCGTACCTTTTTCTGCAGGGTACGGACACCACGCGACCTGCGTTTCGTGGAGCGGAAGATGGAAGCGGAAAGCGCAAGACGCGTCTCCGCTTCCCCCACTCTCTGCTTCTCGCCAGATCAGTCGTTCGTCTCTTTCGCCTGCCGACCTTAGCGAGGTGGAAACCGCAGTCCTGTCCGCCTCATCCTGTTCGTTCTTCACTGTTTCTCTCGCTCCTCGTCGCTCCCTTTCGGACGCGAATTTTCTCTGGTCTCCTCCCGCGACGCTGGAAAGGAGCACACGAGATGATGGAAGCAACCCCGAGCACCTGTAGCTGTAAATGGATCCATGGAGTTCATACACGTTCTTCTCTCCTGCCTGCCCGTCGACGCCGCATGCGTCAGGGATTCGCCACCAACCTCCACGGGTCGCCAGGCCCCGCCACACCGCTTTAGGGACTCGTGAGGCCGAAAGAGAAGATCCTCCTTCTTCCCCTCTTTCTTCTCCGCGGTGCGCCTCCATCTTTCGCTCTTGTGTCCCTTCGTTCTCTCTCTCCGCCGTCTGTTCTGTCTCCGCACCTGTGGCTTTCTGCAGTTTCTTTTCCCTCTCCAGTGCCTTCCGACAGAGCTGCGTGGCCATCGCGTCTCTCAGGATGACGAGAGCGACGTGGTGCATCCGGTCGACATTCTGGGTGACGAGAAGAACGGACGAGGGCCGCGAGAGAAGAAGAAAGGCGAGGACAAAGTGGCCAGGGGAGGGAAACGCGCGCCGAAACAGGCGCGGGTCATGTGCTCGGTACCAGAAAGAAGAAAACCTGAGAGACGCGAAAAAACCCGGCGAGGCATGAACAGGGTGGAGGCGAGAGGGAGAGAAGAGCGATGAGAAAACGGCAGCCGCGGGCGCGAAAACTCACATCCACAGGAGACTCGAGAACACCACAGAGAGACCAGGAGGCAAAGCACGGGGATGCAGTGGAATGAAGCCGAAAAGACAAGAAGAGTAGGAGAACACTGTGAGCCTGCATCCGACTGCGATGGAGGCTCTCCTTACCCGCTCTCTCTCTCTGTCTGTGCGTCTTCCTCTGAGTTGTCGTTTGGTGCTGCGCCTTCTGTCTACTTGCTACGCTCCATTACCCTCAGGGGTGTATCAACACTGGATCCATCTCTGTTTGATCCGACACGTCTCTCCTGTCTGTCTCCAACAGAACAGATCTCTTCGCACATGCATAAGGCTGGGAAGAATCTTTTTCACGTGTGGCTCAGAGCGGCACTTTGCTTCTCTGTCTTCCCTGTTTACCATCTCTCTTTTTCTCGGCGAAAGGTGGAGACAAGGCCCCAGTCTTCCGATGCCATGCCGCGCGTTCTCTGTTGCGGCATTGCGCTTCCCAGGCGTTTTTCTCCTCTTCCTTGTTTGGTTTTCTTTCTCGCTTTTCCCGTCTCGCCTGCGTCTTCTCCGTCCCAAACAACTGCAGGTTCCAGAGAACGCCGCCCCGCCGAAGAAGCTGGACTCGCCGTCTCCCCCTCGACTCTCCTTTCACTGGAGTCTGTGGACGAGCGTCTCGCCTCTTCCTTTTCTTCTGCCTCGTCGCTGCGGCCGCGGGCGCTCTCATTTCTCCCATCCCCTCGCCGACGCCTTTTCGCCTGGCTTAAGGCCCCGCCCTCAAACGCCGAGCTGGCCTTGCGGTAGAGGGGAATGCCGCTGCCGACACTGAGGCCTGCAAAAGAGCAGACAGAGAGAAGACAAGGAAACATGAAGAGAGAAATCCCAGCGAACAGAGAGAGCGGACAGATCGAAGACGGAAGAGAGGCAGACGAACAGAGATGGTGCACTTTGGAGAAGAGGAACGGAGAGGGGTGAGGCAAGACCGACTTGCTGCCCGCGACGAGGCAGGTCGGAGAGAAGAAAGGCAGGTGAGACGGAAGAGAAGGAAGAGGGCCGAGGAAGGCTGAAGAACGAAGAAAGGAGGAGACAAAAGGCAAAGACACGAAACAAGGGAAAGGACGAGAGAGAAAAAACAGACAGAGAACGCAGAGAGGGCGAGGGTGGGAATAGAGAGAAACGGATACTGAGAAACGGGACAGGAGACGAAGTTGGAGAGGCATCGGGTTTGTCACGGAGGACCGGGGGGTTAGAGAGCGAAGGGGAGAAAACGACTGAGAAAGAACAGGAAAAAAGCAAGGACGATGCAGCCAGCACGCGTGCGTGGCAGAGCGAATGGAAACGATTTTTCAACAGACCGGAGAATTCTGGAAAAGATGGAGAATTCTGGAAAAAACGGAGAGCTCCAAAAACAAAAACCAACAACCCTCCGCTTCTCTCGAACAGCTTACGGAGAAACGGGAAAACATCCGTACCTGCCCCGGTCACAAAAAGAATTTTTTGTTTGCCTTCGTCGCTCTGAAAAAAATCAGTCGACGCCGAGGCAGAGCCAAAGAGGAGACGCCGTAGAGCGTCGAGATTTCCCGAGGTGCGAGTTCGTCTTTCCATTTCTCTCTTCTCTGCACTCTGGAGGAGACGGAAAGCAGTCGCGTCTTTCCAATTCTTTCTCGGTCATGAGGATCTGCCTCTCCTCTCTCTGCTCCCTTCCTTGACATCTCTCACCTTGACATCTCTCCGCATGCGTCTTCGTATTCCTCCTCCACGTTTTCCTTGCGTTTCCTTCCTGCGAAGATGTCCTCGTGGTGTTCTTTCTGAATCTTCGAAATTTGCTGACGCCGTCTTTCCCTGTGCCTTTCTGCGCGTCTCCGCCTCTTCTTGCTAGAAGTGCTTGCTTCTTCTCTTCAACACATCTGGTTTTCGTCTCTTCTTCTGACGCTGGGTGTTGTCTTTTTCTGTCATCCCTGTACTGTCCCTTCCGCCGTTCTCCGTCTAGTCGACGCGATCCTTGTTCGTCTTCCTTCTTTTCTCCCAACTTCGTTCTTCTTTCTTTCTTCCTTTCCTCTTCGATTCTCTATTCTGTTCTTTTTCCCTCCATGTGTCTTTGGCCCTTCTCTGCATTGCCCGTGTGTGCGTCGGCTTGTCGCCCTCTCCGTCGCGTTTCAGCGACTCCACTGGAATGTGCACGATCGCATGCAAGGAGAGGGCATGCGGAGATGGGAGAAGAAAGAAAGAAAGAGAAGAAAGAAAGAGAAGAAATCACCTCCGTTTCCTGCCGTGAAAAGTAGTTTAAAGAAGCGAGGAGCGCAGTGGCAGATGTGCGCATGTAGATTCGGATTTTCTAGTTGAAAAAACGCGCGAGTTGCATGCGCCTGCCAAGTGTCTAGACAACGGGCCATCGCCGATTCCTCCGTTTCACACCTCACCAGGAGAGAACACGTTAAGTGACGAGTTCTCTGTTTTCTCCAGGATTTTTCTGGAGGAAAAAGGAGGGAAGGAAAGGAGGTGAGCGTCACAATTGGGGGAGAGCGCGCGCGTGCGGACTCTCGCTCCTTTTCCCCGGGGACAAAGTCTGATGCTCGAGTTGGATGCTGCTTCTCTCCGTAAACGCCTTTTTTCGAAAAGTTCTGTTTCCTTTGCCTCTGTAGGCAAGTTTTGTAATCTTGGAATCTCGCTACGACGCAGAGCAGTAACCCCCCCCCCCCCCCAGTTTTTTTACGTGTCTCTCCGCTTTCCTCTCGCGTTCTCGCGTCGTCTCTGCCTCTCTTTTTCGTCTCTTTTTCTGTCGCTCGGTCGGCGCACAGACCCCTTGTTTGCGAAAACAGATCCGTCTCCTCACTCCCCTGTCGCAAGATTTTTTGGACTGTCGTTTCTCCAACCCTTCCAATCTCGCTGACAACGCCGGCTCACCCTTTTCTCTGAGTGTTTCTTCCCTTCTTTCGCCTGCGCAGCGCGTTTTGCCTCCTGGTTGGATTTTTGTTCTCTCTCCCTCTTCTGCTTTGTACGTCTTCCTCCCCTCACCCTCCTTCCCATTTTTCGTCTTCCCACCCTCTGTTCCCCACTCTTCTTCTCGCTCCGTTTCTCTGCTCTGCCGTCACGATGAGTCGGTCGATGGAGCGCAACTCGTCTCCGTCTTCGGGGGCGTATCAGATGTGGTTGGGGAACATCCCATTTGATGCCACCGAAGAAGATTTGAAGACACTGCTGTCGCGCGTGGGCCGCGTACTGCAGGTTCGCATCAAGTACGACGAGGGAGGCCAGAGCAAGGGGTTTGCCTTCTGCGAATTCCCCGATCCGGAGACGTGTTACCTCGCGTACGTCACCCTGAACAACGTCGACTTGGGCGGCAGGAAACTGAAGATCGACTTCGCCACCGACGAGCTCCGCCAGCGCTTCGGTTCCTCGGGCGGAGGCGGACCCAGCGGGGGAGTCTCGCGCCCCGAGAGACGAAAGGCGCATGCTGCGGCCTTGCCGAGTTCTGCCCCGACTAGCGCGGACGAAACCTTTCGAGGCGCGGGCGCCGTTTCGTCTCTTCTCGGGCCTTTCCACGCGGGAGAGAGTCTGTTGGGCCCCGCCCCCAGTGGGAAGCTTGCAGGCCGCGGAAGAGACAGTCGCGGGCCGTTCTTCGACACGCGAGCTCCGGGCTTCGGGCTCCGATCCCGGGCACTCACTCTGTACGACGGCGCTGCGGCCGCGACCGACATCATGGAGATTCTTCGGACGTTTTCCACGACGCAGTTGCTGGCCTTTCTCGGCGATTTGAAGAAACTGATGAAAGAAGACGCCGCCTCCTGTCGGCGGTTGCTCCGCGCACACCCGGCTCTGGTGTACGCGGCGCTGCATGCAGTCTATTTGTTGGGGGCGTCGCGCGCCGAGAGCGACGGCCGCAAGCAAGAAGGCAGAAGCAGCCAGCGGTCGTCTTCTCTCGCCCCGCCCGAGAAGAAACAGAAAGTGGCGGATGCACCAAAGGAGACAACCCGCGAAGCAGAGAAGCGCGCCACGTCGCTCGAGAGGGACGACCTCCGCTCGCTCGAACGCCGCATGGGCCTGCCGGAGGCGCAGCTCGAGAAGGCCAGGAGGAACCGGGCGGAACGCCTCGAGCAACTCCAGCACGCAGGACTCTCTGTTCAAATCTCTAATGTCGTCTCTCAAGACAAGCCCGTCCACGGTCGTGCCCATGGCGCGGGCGAGAAGGCGACGAGGTCGCCCGGGGACGTGGGGACGCGGCCTGACGGCCCCGGGGGCATTGGCGGCCTCGGTCCGCAGGCTGGTGGAGCCCAACTCGCGAGCCCGCTGGCGCCCGAAAAAGTGGGCCCAATCGGAGACAGGGCGGCGCCGCTTTTGGAGACACCCGCGGTGGGAGGGCGACCGCTTCCGGGTTTCGGCGAGGCGACTGCGCCGCCTCAGGCGCCGCTCCAGCAGGCTGCTCTCGTGCCCCAGAGCCTGGCTGCTGTCCCCCACGCTGGAGGTCAGAGTGTCTCTTTGGCGACACCGCTTCCTCAGCCCGTGCGCCCCACCAGAGGGCTGGAGGCGTTCCCGATGCAGGAGGGGACAGAAAAAGGCCCGCTTCCGGGCCTTCCCGTTGCGCAACGAGGCGCGGCCCGAAGTGTCTCCTCGCCTCCGGCCGATGTCCGAGGCGCCCCCGTTGGAGCCCCACACCAAGGCCTTCCCCTGCAGGCAGTTGCAGGCAGTGCTGTCCCCCTTACTCCGCCAGAGGCTCGGCAGGGCGCCCTTCCCGTCGGCGTGGCAGCTGAGGAGCGACGCCCAGTCGAAGAGTCACTGCGCGTGGCGCCGGGAGGGAGACAGTCCGAGGACAGAGACATTTCGTTTACCGCCCTTCGGGGACTCCCTCCAGACGCAGCACAAGAACGGGGCCTTCCTCCCGGAGGTCCACCCCACGCTCTGCAGGCGCCCCACACGCGCCCTCAGGCAGGGAGACAGGCGGAGACACTTGGAGCCTTGCAGCCAGGGCGAGGCGGCGAGCGGCGACAGAGCCTGCATGCAGTCCCCGGGCCTTCGACTGAAGCGCAAATGCTTTCACAGGCGCCTACACCTGTGGCGGGCGGTTCCCCGCATCCCGCTCTCGCAGTTCCCCCCGCTTCCGATGCGCTTGTCGGTAGGTGGAATAAAGCAAAGAAGAGAGAGAACGACGATTGAGAGGTAGTAGAGGGGCTTGACCCAGAGTCTTCTCTCGGCTTTTCCGCAGAGCACGCGCAGGCCCCGAGGCGTGAGAGCTCCTGCGGCTGCACTGCTGCGGTGCGAACTGTTGCCGTCTCCGAGCACAGTCGCCTTAAAAGTTAGACTGTTCCCACTGCTCACTGAGCTGGTGCATTGTAGGTTCTGTTTTCTTCTGTTTCCTTTTTTCAGACGAGGTTTTGAAGAGCCCCGATATCCTTTCCAAGTAAGCCTCTGTTGCCTTCCCCTGTCATATTCCTTTCTTGCTCGTCACTTCGCTGCCTCGATTTTGTGGATTCTTCTCTACATCCAGCTCTCTTCTCTATTTCGAACTCACGAGGTTTCATCTGCTCTCGCCACCTTTGCCGACGTCTACACGTCCGTCGCGTGTATCCCCGTGCAGTGGGCCTCGGGCAGCGAGCGCTTGAAAGCCGCGAAAAACCGTCGCTTGTCCCGTGTCGAGACTGACGCAGAGAGACTGGTGTATACTCAGGTCCACAGCCTGTGGGTGAATTCTAGTCCTCGGCATGAAACTGTGTGTACCTGACACCGTATATATCTAGTGCGTATGTATATATATATATATATATATATATATGCATATACATGTGTATTTTTGTGTCTCGTTTCTAGTCTAGACGTCTGCTCGCGCATGGGGGTGTGATACACAAATGCACAGCTGCAAATGCAGGTGCGTACACGCATGGTGACCACCTGCATCAGGGTCAGCTTGAGGAGGCAGAAGTGGCAGGACAAGATATACCGCAAGTCTCTTGACTGGTCCACGTCCCTTCTCTGAAAACCGGAGGAGGCTTTTCATGTTTTTTTGCGCGAATCCATCTGGTGAACTTTGCTTCTTTTTTGTCGCTTCGCGCCCCTTCTCTGTTCGGCAGCGTTCTGGGAAGCACGCCGAGCGCGATGCGCGACTGGCCAGAAGAACAACGCCAACAAGTCCTTGCTCTTCAGTCGGTAAGTTCGCAAAACGGATGAATGAGTGTGCAAGAACGAAAGAGACGGTTGAAAAGCTCAAGGGAAAAAAAACAGCCGGGGTTTTTTCCAAGACAGTTTTTCTGTCGAACTCTGTTACGCCCCATCATATGCGTATATATGTGTATATACATATAAATCTATATAATTATATGTATGTATATATATATATATATATATATGTAGAATATCGGTACACGAGGTGTTTGGGGTTATGTGGGTGGACTCTAGGGCCACGCGCGGTCATGCTTCACATACGCACGAGTGATCAGTAAGGTTAGAAAAAAAAGTTTTTCTCGGATTCTAACAAAGAACCCCCCCGCAGGCGATTGCTTCCCGAGACGAACTGTCTCTTGTGTTGTGTTCTTCTCTGCATGCAGGCGCTCTTGAGGAGGGGTTTCCGCGTCGCTCAGTGAGGTGGGAAGAGAAATGCAGATAGGGATGGGGGGGAGGAGAAGCCAGCGCAGGCGGCGTCAGTTTGCATTCGATTTTGAGACGCACGCCCGAGAGGTTCCTTGTTTCCTTTTCAAGCACGTTTGTGACTTTTTCTGTGTTCCTTATCCGACACAGCGTCGCCGTGTCGTCGCGGAGGAGCTCGTTGGTCCGATTTCTTTGTCTCCGTTTTCTCGGGGGCCCAAATGCACGTCGTTTTGCTTCTGTCGGTTTTTGCCGTCGCGTCATTCCACCTGTACTCCTGTTCTCTGGCATCCGGCTTTAAACAGTCGTGTTGTGTATACCTTTTGAGGCCCCAGCATTTGCCACAAAAAAAACGGCCTAGGCACCTTGAGACGACCTGTGCCGAGTTGGAGAAACGCGAAAGTGGAGTCGTCACCGTATACACCCGAAAACGCTTAGGTGCGACCCCGGACACTGGTCGCACTTTGCAATAAGCAGAAGCGAGCGTATACGGCGCCTTGGGGAAATCTGTCCGAGTCGCTGCCTTTTCAGATTGTTCTTCGACGACTGCGTGGCGCTCCGCTGTTTCGCGCCTTTGAGGGGTTCTTTTTTGGGTATGCAGTATGATCTTGATTTGAGCAGTGCTCTTCCACAAGCGACTTACTTCTATATGGTAGATCAGCTGCTGTCTTGTATCTTAGTACCGGATTCGTTCTGCGCTTACACTTTTGTCAATCGAGCGCATACGAAACGCTCGCTCGCACACGCCTGAAAAACTGTCTGTTTGTGGACAGCCTTAGGCCGCGTTCTGTCACATTTCGCTTGAAGGCCTGCTCGGACAAGTCAAGGCCGGGGGAGCTTCCTCACGGCCGGCTGTCTGTTTCGAAGCAAAGAAGCATTATTCCGCGAGCGGGGGCGTTCCACATATATATACGAATACGGTAGCTGTGATGCGCAGCAGAGCGTCGTTTTCGTTTGCGAACATCGACGCGTAGATGTGGCAAAACGACGGGGTCCCAAAGTTGTCGAGAGACAGAAAGTCGCGCTGCCACAGATCCCGTTAGAATTTGCAGTAACTCACGATCTGCAGGCACTCCCGCGTGCTCCGTTTCTTCTGCACTTTCCGCATGAGGCCAGCTGGTGGTTCCCGCGCGAGCCTGCCTGTTTTTTTTCAGTGATTCACAGGTGCTCTAACGACCGACTAAGGTACACTTTTCGCGTTTCGCTGAACGGCCAGTGTGACGATAAGCCCCGTTCACTTTCCCGCTCTGTTTCTGGCGGTGTATGCCCTGACAGGGATAATTTTCTTTCCGGCGTCCAGGGGACTTGACGGTTTGCTTCATGCCTCAGCGGAAAACCCCCCCCTGTGCAGACCGCCTCTCTTTTTATCTTGTCGCTTTGCTCGCCTCTAGAGACTGAGAGTGCAGTCCTCAGCACATCCTCAAAAAAGTTCGAGTGAATGCAGAAAGCAACGACGAAGCGCCAGCAAGTGAAAGGCGTGGAAGCTGCAGCCCAGGAAGCGTAAGCCAAAGAGGCATCGATTCTTCAGCCGATGGCGTATCTTGTGTCAACTGTCGCCTAGGGACGCAGAAGGGGACTGCAGAACACAGCACAGAGTTTAAGTTACGAGAATCGATAGGGCCCACCTAGAAGCGGCTTACGCCCAACATTTTAGACACGACTCCACTCCGGAAAGTCGCCAGGCGAGCGCGACTCACGGATGGCCGCCTACTCGGCGCCCGTCCTCGGCTGTGCTGGAACCTTCGTGTGGGGTGTATTGCGTGAGGAATTGTCGGATGTCGGCGACAGCAGCATGGAGCTCGCACGCGTGTGTTGCAGCAGTGTCCGGTTCACTGCAGCGAGGCCGACACGGACAGCTGTTGCATTCGTGGCTTTTGCATTAGTAGAAAGTGAAGCCGTGTGGCTGCTCGTTTTGTTGCAGAGAAGTGGGGTGAACGAGAGGAGGAACGCGAACCGACTCCCCGTCTTGCTGCCCGAGGGCCAGGAGGCACGACCATTGAAAACAGCTGAAGGGATTTGCCTACTGAGAGAAACTTGAGAAAGCGGTTCCACTGGCTCGTTTGCGAGAGGCGTTGCGACAGGAAAAACCGAAAACAAGTGAGGGCTGAGACCACGGCCATCGCGGTTGGGCTTCTGTGTTTCCCGCACCGTTGCCCAAGACGGTCTCCGACCCAGTGTACACATCGTTTCCCTGCGACCAGAGAAAATGAAGACGCGACGGAAAAGGCTCTGTGACCGTTGCACCACTTGCTTCCTCCTCGTGTCGGTGAAAGCGCGTACTTTGCCCGTTCCTGGGGCCTGCCTGCGTGCGTTCGGTCTCCAGCGGTTGCGCGTCTCTTCAAATGCCCACTTCACGCTCTGGCTCTCAGCGGGGTTTTCCCGGAACTGCGGTTCTGAGCTGAGCCCCCGTTCACTGGATCCTGGCGGGATTTCAAAGCGCGACCGAAAACGGCTTCCGAGAGGACGGGAAAAGGCACAGATACTGAGAGGAAGGACAACCGAGACGCGAAAAGAAGAACGTTCAGAGCACTGCTCTAGACAGCAGAACGACGGGTGGAGTCGAAGCGGCAGACAAAAACAAGAACAGACTGGGGCACACTGAAAAGAGAGAGAACCGAAGAGGCATGCGAGCAGAGGCGGACGAGAGAAATCCGGAAAAGCAATGGAAGATTCCAAACAACTGTGCATGCACACAAAATGACAACTCCCGTGGAGAGTCGAGCCCTCCCAAAGAGACACAGTGCAGGTGGGAGGCGAGTGCCCGGGGCTCCTATACACGAGCAGGCCTTTACCAAAAAGAGAATGAGAGAACGCTTTGTGGGCGTGAGAACAGGATGTTTTCAGAAACAGCCGAGAAAACAGGAACAAATAATGGGAGGGAACAAACCTAGCACCCGCCAACCGTTCTTTTCCGGAGACTCGCATCTCCCTAGTTTCCCTTCGATTTGCTGCCCTTGCTCGTCCTGCTTCGCCCCGCGCGCGCTGGTTGTCGTCCTACCCTGTTTCTCCATCTCTGAGAGTCCATCCTGTCCGCGAGCTTTTCATTTTCGCCCGACATGTCTAGTCGGATTTGATGCGAGAGTAGATGTATTTGACGAACAAAAAGTTCGCGCTGAAGGTGACGCAACCGGCCATGAGGAAGAGCATCCACGAGACTGCTAAGGAGTAACCGAAGAAGAAGGCAGTCTGAAGCACCCCGTGCATGCGCGTGCTCGTGAAGAAGTAGTACACGCAATGCAGGAAGAAATACAGGCTCACGCTCCTGAAAACCAAAAAGCAGACGAACATCCACACACACACACACACATTCGATGAAACATGCCCACCAGCATGACTTCTTTGTCCCTTGAAAACTCAGTGACAAAGGAGACAAATAGGCATACGCATCAGTGTCGCCTGGTCTCTCGATCTATGTCTCTTTATCGCCCTATCATTCAGCCTCTCTTATTTATCGATGTGCGCCTTCGATTTCCATGTCTGTGGACCATCAGCCCTTTCATCCCCCATTGTTCGTTTGTTAGGGGCTTCGAAAAGGACCGTGAGAAGACCCATAAGCGACACCAGAACTGCAAATGCACATACGCATATACACATGTATACATACAGCTACGTGGAAACATCTCCACATTCGTTCACATATATATATATATATATATATATATATATATATATGCATACGTGTATAAATGTATATGTACACATATACAAATGTATATGTACACATATACAAATGTATATGTACACATATACAAATGTATATGTGTATATATGTATATGTGTATATATCTATGAGAAGGCATTTTGTATGCGCTTACCCTCCACTGAGGAACGATCGCCACCACCAGCGATGGTCTTCCGAGTTCAAGTGCATGTAGGTGAGGAGGATGCTGACTGCGGCTGCGGAGACGAAGAGGAGAACGCCGGCGAGGAGGAGGAAGAAGTAGAAGCTGTAGATCCGATTGGAAGACCAGACACTCATGAAGAGGTAGTGCAACTCGATGTAAATTCCGCTAAACGGCATGACGCCGCTGACAACCGTTTGGAGAAGCGGCTGGTTGTACCACCGCACGCGAGGAATCTCGCGGGCCAGCTTGTTGGTCTGAACGGAAAAAAACGGGAAAGACAGCGGGAAGCCGTCGAAAAAGCAAATCAGGAGAGGCCTTCACGCTGGCTGGGACGCCCCACTCAGCGGCACTCAAACTGATATTCACGTGACGTATCCACGTGTATGTATATATATATATATATATATATATATATAGATAGATAGATATAGATGCAGGTATAGATATATGCTAGATAAAGCCCAGTACAGATGGGCACGGCTGATGATGCGGGATGACGCGGCAGATTGGGAGATACAGCGAGAGGGACAGACCTGGGTCACAGACAGACTGCTACATATCCATGCGTAGGGAACAAAAGGTGTGTAGAGAGAGCGAGTCATATCTTGCAAAGTGGAGAAACCGGAGAAGAGGAGGTTCTTTGGTTCACGGGAAAGGCGAAAAGAACGCACCTTGCAGGGGAACGCGTGGCCGCCAGCGATCTGCCGCGTGGCTCGGCGTCTGCCCCAGATCCCGCCGACGATGGTGAGAGGCAGTGTGACTGGAAGCAAAAGAAAAGAAGGAAACTTGGAAAATCGGGAGCGCGCAACAACTCGAGACTCCCCTGGGGGGCGAGAGAAGACCCGAGGCGACGCAGCTACGACCAAGCCTTCTTCGAAGCGCACAGCGCGTGAGGAAAGGGAAGAAGACGCGGAGGGCAGAAGCCGGCGGAGCACTCACGGCAGACGACCAATCAAGCAAGAGAGACACCAGTGAGGGGTCCAAGGAGACAGAAAGGCGCACACGTCCCCTCGTTTCGTTTCATCCACCGGCACCCTTGTTTCGCTTTTCACCGCCTACCGAAGAACCAGCAAGCGAAGAGAAGGAAGGCCGTCCCAAAGGGTAGCGCAGCGGTCGAGTTGTAGACGAGGGCGAGAGAGTTGAGCACGCACCAAATGACAAAAAGAGGCAGCTGCGAAAGAGAAGGAAACACACCGAGCTGGACATCAGGGAAACGAGCGAGAGGGGACTGTCGTGGAAAACACGAGCTAGGGGGGGGGGGGGGGGGCTGTCGTCGCGCGGAAGATTGAGCACACAGAAAGCTGGCCGCCGCCAGAAGCAGAGACGGTACAGAGGGAGAGAAGCGGGGAAGCAGGAGAGAAACCCTGAGAGAGATCCCGAAGCGGAGAGAAAGAGCCTTACGGCGAACATGATGCAGGTGACAACGAGACTCCACGCCCACTTGACGCCGCCCATCTTGCGATACGTGCTCGAGCTTATGTATCCTGCAATAACTGCATGCACACATATAGACGCAGCGAGCTGGTGCATGCACGTGGGCCAAAAGGGTAGCCGTGAGGCACGTCCGCCACTGACTTCCTCAGCGTTGGTGTGTGTGTGTGTGTACACAACCCGACACACATGAATCGGGCTCCGAAGAACCATATACAGCCATGAGCGGGGGACGGGGCTGCGCCGTCGTCTCATCTCTTGCTTTTCACGTTTTCCCCGCACGTTCACGTCCCGTTCAACTGTCGCTTTGTCCATGGCATTCCTCCTTGCCAACCCGATCTCGCCACGTGTGGACAGATGCAGGACAGGTTCAGTCCGTGTCGACTTCCGCACTGCGTCGAAAGACCCCGAAGAAAATACACCAATACACTTCCCGTTGATCTGGATGAATGCATCCCTGTCTATATCTCTCCTCTGTCTATATCTCTCTGGATTTTGCCGGCGAATGCAAAACATGCAGAGGGACATAAGAAAATGTGCATGCGGGCGTCAACACGTAACCGTAACTTTCTCTCTAGAAGACGCACGCCGTGGTGTAGATCTCTCCTGCCTCTTTCGTTCGACTCCCGCAAGCACGACGCTGTCTCTTCCAGCTAAACAACGAAGGCGAGGGAGCACAGTGACAAGAAAGGCAGCACAGCACGTCCGGACGAACAGAAGGGACTTACACGAGGTAAGGAGATACGACAAGAGGCTGCACGAGAGAAGTTCGCCTCTCTCAAGATAAGGCGTGAAGCATCCGACCACAATGGTGGCGAGGACCTGAGGGCAACGAGGCCGGAAAACCCAGAAATCAACAGAAGATCTTTCTCCCCTGTCTCTGGCGAAAGGCAGAGAGACAGAAACACCAAGAGGGAAAACAGAGAGGATGGACCTTCCTCTCGGCCCCGATAGCGAGTCGGGCGCTCTCTGCACGAGATCGAGCAAACAAACGAAACTGTCTCTCGTTTTTCGTCTCCGTCCCCGCATGTGGTTCACCACTGTCAAACACGGCAACGCGAAAGCGGAAGACAGGTTCTCTCTGTCTTGCGACTCTCATCAGAAAGAAGATGAATCAACCTGTGAAGGAGTCTGAAACGTTCACCGTCTCGACTAGAAGACGCAGCGACTCGTGGCACCGAATGGACTGGTGGGAAGAATCATGAGAGCAGGCGTGAGAAGCGAAGAAAGTCGCAAACGAGAGCGCAAGGGAAAAGTGCGCAGGCGGCGACTGTAAAGTGGTTCAGCACACTTTCGCTTCCAGGCTGTAGCTGCACATTCCAGTGGACTCAAGCGGTCGACACAGAGGCAGACGGTTGTCGTGTGAACGGCAAAACGCGGCAAAGAGAGAACCTCCCTTTTTGAAGCAGAAAGCGCAAGAGGGTGAACGGCCGAGAGAACAAGGCTGAAGTGAGTGTTGGTGAACAGAGAGAAGGGACCTGGCGAGAAGTGTGTGTGTCGGTTTGCCTTCGCGCCCAGACGGCCATGCCGACGGAGCTTCTTCCCTTACCAACATCAACAGGTGTGCGCCACAGCCGACCATAGCAGAGAGCGGCATTCGATGTGGCGGAGGGCGGAAGACATCTGCATGCAAGAGCTTCCACCCTGACAAAAAAGGCAACGAAGAAAGCGGCAGCCGAACGTGTTCGACGCACACAGGCGAAAAGCACACCCAGCACTGCAGAGCCTCGTCCGAAACTCCGTCCCCATCTCTGTACCTTCAGTAAAAGCGGATGCCGCGGATCCCTCTTGCTCCACGCGTCATCTTCGCTGGAGCGCATGCACCGTGTTAGAGCGCTCCAGAGGCTGGCAGTGGCTGGAGGCTGGAAACGACGGATCAGCCGCTGCCGCGGAGCGGAAAAGGACAGTTCGTGCTCTGTCTTGGGCAATGAGATGAACCCTTTTTCCAGGGAAAGCAATCACGAGATGTACGTTTAGAATTCTGTGCCTCCCGGACGAAACTACCCCGTATTCATGTAGGATGATTAGCTGGCGTTCGAGCTCTGAGTTTCCGAAGGCTGATACGTCTGTCAGACTGAAGAAGACTTGAAGCCGAAGTAGACTGTCCAGCTGCTGTCTTTCGACCCACATGTGTCTCTGCACGGGCGCCATGTATACATATGCACACATCTGGGTCTACGCATGCATTGCGGTGTCTGTGCAGTTGGAAGCCAAGTCGCGATGGAGAGACGCTGCGCATGAGCAAAACGTGTTGCGGCAACGGGGAAGTAAGCTGGCAAAAGAAGAGCCAAGGCATGACTCTTGACGCGAGAGACGAGACAAAAAAACGAACCTGTTTCTTCCTCCAGTCCTGCGGAGGCCATTTCCTCGTCGGCCAGTCGGAACATCATGCTGTACATACACCGCACCAGTGGCTGTACACCGGAGATCACTCCGCTCGAAAGGCATTGGCAGTTGCAAACTGCCTCCTTCATCAAGCAACACACTTTCACCCACAAAACTATGTGTCGCATCTGCTGCCTCAGATTCTCGGAATGCGTTTGCTTTTATGTTCTACTAGATTCGCGGAAAGGCACAGTGCACAGACACTGAAACTCCCCCGCGAAGGACAGGGAGAGAGAGAGAGCGACGCTTTTCCGCTTACTTGTGGAGGTCGGCCTTCACAATTCTGAGGAGGAGAACGGTCAGGAGGAGAACAATGAGGAGAGTGAAGACGAACGAGTTCAGGATGCCCAGCCAGTGCACGTCGACTGAAAGCCGCTTCTGCTGTCCCGAGGGCGTTTTGGGCTCAGTCTCGTCGCTCGACACGGGCGCGAACGGCGAGGAGAGCTGTCTAGACACCCGAAACGCCGGCTTTATGTCTGGGCGATCTTGCCAGCGCACGGTGTACGTGAAGTCGACCGCGAGTGTCTCTCCAGGCGGCTGCAAAAGAAGAACCACTCCAGGTGGGACACGCGGAGGATAGACGGTCCCACTAGGGGTACATCGGGCAGGGAAAGAAAGTCAGGCAAAACAAGAGGCCAGACAAGGGAGAGAGCGGCGTTGTTCTCAGGCGCGTTGGGTGTCGAGGGCGGCGGCGAGAAGGGAACAAGAGAACAGGGAAGACGAGCATCTCGGAGGCGCAGGGAGCGGGGAAAAAAGAGACAAGGAGGGAGAGAAAACAGACAAGGGTGCCAGAGAAAGAAGCGAAAGGCAGGAATGGAGCAGAGGACTCGGGAGGACACCGTGTCAGAAACGGGAAAGAGGGAAAAATAACAGAGGCGTGAGCTGTAGGTTTACCCGTTCTTTCCCTCTGTTTTTCTCTCTTCCTTCCATCCTCCCTCTCTCCGTCCTTCATCCCTGTCCTTTTCTTCTTCTCTCGTGTCGCACGCGGTCCTGACTCAAAAAAGAAGAGACCGAACCCCAGATCCGCCACGCTGGCTTCCTCTCGACGAACTGCAGCGGCCGCGGTGTGGAAACAAAAGACAGAAGGCCAGCCGAGGCGTGGTTCAAAAGAAACGTACGGGCGGTTCGGTGATGTCGACGAAGTCCTGGTCGAGGCTGGTGTTCTCGATCTCGGCCTGCACAACCTGACCGTCGTTGTAGCCGAGGAGAAATGCCAGGTGTTTTCTGACGAGGTATCGCGTGGCTCTGTCTGATTCTGGACTCGCGGCCGCCGTTTCGTCTTTGTCTTCTTCCGACTTCTCGGAGGGTTCGGCCCTGCGTTCCTGCTTCACCTTCAGGCCGAAAGGTTCGTGGATCGGCAGTTCATCGACGTACATTTCCACAAAGTAGTTCTGGTCAATGAAGTCTCGCCAGGAAGCGAGCCGCTCTCTGTCGAGCGTCATCGAGCAAACTGTTCGCGGGGAGTCCTCAGCGACGCCGTAGGAAATGCCGTAGCCGCTCTTCATCAGGCGGTCCCCGCGCAGCACTTGGCCGAGCGTCATGGGCGCGTACTCGAAGGTCTCGGGTGTACATACACCCAACTTGGTGTAGAAGTTGTACGTTTCCAGCGGGTTGTAGATCGGCCAGGTTTTGCTGACGCAAACCGAGACCGGTGAACCCGCCGCGTGCGCAGCCGCGTCGGAGAGGTAGGAGGACGAGCGGGAGAGGAGGGAGGAAGTCGCGAGCTTGTAGAAGAGTAGGAGAAAAAACAAAATCACCAACAGGGGAAGCACGCAGGAGCCCGCATCGTGGCGCTCCTCGGACCTCTCGCGCGTCCGGGTGGCGCGACCGCCAGGCCCCAAGGCAGAGAGCTCGATTCCACCGTCTGCCATGGTGAGGGGGAGAAAAAAACGAAGAAAACGAGCAGAGCGAGAACACACACGGGCGGAGACAAGAGAGACGGAGAAGCGAGGAAGAGATGCACATGCAAATATATGTGTAGAGATGAGTGAGTTGGATGTGAAGAGTTGTGTTTCGAGCCGCGAGGGAAAAAGCCAGGGAGATGACGAGGCAGAGACGCGACGGGGGAAGGGGGGAACAGCGACAAGAGAGAAGAGATAGAGAAGGAGACACGCAAAAAACGAGAAGACAAGAAAGAGAAGGACGAAAGGAAGAGAGAGAGCGAAAGGACGCGAGAGAGCGAAAGGACGAGAGAGGAAGGGTCGAGCGCGAGAGGCGAGCAGGACACTTGGGGACAACGGCAGAGTGACAGGACACTGAGAGGTACAACAACACCCGGTACGGTTTACTCTCTCATTTTTTCTGAAGGACGATTTCCATCTTTCCCGTCGCTCGTCACTTTTGTCTCCTTTTAAGTATCAGAAACGACGATGCACAGGGTGACTTGACGCAGCATGCACGACGAGGAGGGTGCATGCGCGTGCCTTGTGCGGCTCTGTGTTCTTTGTGCAAGGACGGTCCAGGGAAAAGGAACCGCGCGGTTTTCTCTTTTCTCGTCCACCTTCTCTCTCTTCCCGCCTGGAAAGTGTCTTTGCCAATAAGAGAACCAACAAGGAGGCCTTCTCACCGGCTGTTCTTCCCCACCTGTCTCTGGACTAGCCAAAGGTGATGTCCTCTTTTCCGTCGAAAAAGAAAGCACGGAAAAGAGAGTCGAAAAAGCGTCTCTTTACGCTGTTCCTGGCTCTTCCTTCTTCCGTTCCAGCTTCTCCTCTCTCGCGTTTCGGTCTAAAAGGTGTGTGTGTCGTCTGTGGACGCTCGCGTCCCTCAAAACTCGCGCCAGGCGATGCCACCTTGTGTGCCTTGACTCCTTCCTCTGTTTCTTTCTTCCCTTTCGTCTTCTTGGTCTCTTTCATATCTTTCGTGTCGCCTTCCTTTCTTCCTTCTGGCGTTCCTGGTGGTTTAACCGCCCTAAAAACCTCGTCGATCTTCCTCCCCGGAAAATTTGCCGCTTGAGGCTGCCACAAATACCTTCGAAGCTCGTTGTCTCTCTGGAGAGGTTTGTCGTTCTTCCTCAACCTTTCCGCTCTTTCGGCTGTTCTTGTCGGAGTCTCTCGCCCCATCCCCCTGTCCCTCTCTCGCGCTCCTGTCAGGCTCGTGTGCGCGTCGAGCTCTTGCCTTCCCCCAGGCCGCCGTCAAACAAACTTCTCGTCTTGAGCAGCTCGTGGCTAAGCTTTCTACACACTCAAGTCGGTTTCCTCGTCTTCCTGTTCTTCCTTGATCGTTTGTTCTCCTCCGTCTTTGCTTTCTTCCCGCTCTCGTCTCAACAATGTCAACTGATCCAGAACTTGGTTCCCTTCCCTCTTCTTCCTCTTCTTCCTCTGCTACGTCGGTCCCTGCGTCCTCCTTTGTTCCTCCTTGTCTCGGTCCCTCAGGAGGCGTCTCTTGTGTGGCGCCGTGGGGCTCTTCTTCGCCGCTCTACCGTCCACCAACTTCGTTTTCTTCGCCTGCAGGCCGCGCACCTCCCGGCGTCTGCTGCGTCGCGCCGTGGGCGTCTGCCTCGCTTCCCGCTCATCCGCTCTCGGGTGTACATCCACCTGGCAGCTCGCTCGCGGGGATGTCCGGGGCGGTCCCGCCCCCAGAGAGTGTCGCGGCGGGGCGCGACGAAGAACTGCATGCTTGCAAAAAGCGCATTCGGACCCTCCAGGACCTCAGTGTGTGGACAGCTAGCCACAGCTACCAGGCCTTCACGCGCTTCCTGCGCCGCCTCTCGGCCGCTGTCGTCGACAAGAAAGCAGTGACTCGGCGAGAAGACGGCGACGAACCAAAGCTGGACGAAGGCCCAGAGGATACAGCAGCTGAGGCGAGGCGAAGAGCCGAGGCCGAGGCGCGTGCCGTCGTCGAACTGGGCAGCAAGCAAAACTCGCGAGAAGGAAAGCGCGTCGTCGCAAGTGAAAACGTCGTCGTGCTCCTCGAGATTCTCGCGACGTTGAAGGCGTGGGTCGGTGAAATTCCCCCGATCGAACAGCCGATGCGATTTGGAAACCGAGCCTTCAGGACGTGGATGGGCCGCCTAAACGAGGTAGGGGTTTCCCTTTGCGTTCCAGCGCGCCTCTGTTTCGCCTGCCTGGGGATTTCCGCCTGCGCTCCACCTCGGTCTCGTCTCTGCAGCGCTCTGTTCCTGTTGCCGTTTTTCGTCTCTTTCGCGTCGTGTGGTCAAAAGACTTGTTTTCTTTTCTCGATTCTGCAGCGATGCAAGTCCCTCCTGGAGCCTCTCGTGCCGTCGGACCCCTTTCCGCCTCCTGCCTCGCTCTCGATTGGGCCGATCCCCGAGCAGGAAGAACTGCCTTCTTTGTCTCCGTCCACGTCTTCTCCTGACTCGTATTCTCCTGGCAACTCAACGTGCATGCAAGAGGCGCCTGCAATGGCGGCGAAGATGCGCGGCGAAGAAGAGACAGAAGAAACCGACAAAGAGAAGACCGCGGAGGGAAACGAAAAGAAGAGGATCCGAGAAGCTCTCCTTGATGAACTGACAGACTACTTCAGCCACGCATTCGGGGATCCGCAAAGAATCGACTACGGCACGGGCCATGAGGTGTCTTTCGCCCTCTTCCTGTTTGTTCTCTTTGAATCGAAAATCCTCGCAGACCACTCTGACGACGCAGCTGCGGTCCTCCTCGTCTTTGCGCAGTAAGCACAAGCACCGAGCAGTGAAGGCCTTCCATGTACTCGCCTGAAGGCATACACGACTGCATCTCGCCTCATACAGGAACACCACACATATGCATACTCACATACATATGCAATTACACATATATACATACATATATATATATATATATACATACATACATATAGATACATAAACATATGTATAATAGGCGCGCCGGTAACGTGGGTGCGCGTAAGAAGTTACATGATGTGTGGATAGATAGGATCTGGGTGGATTGGCGGGTCGGAGAACGAGGAACGTACATCGGCGATCCGATGGGGGCAGGTACAACTGGGTCCAGACAGGCGAGCACGCGGAAGAAGGGGAACTGCGGCACCACGCGTTTGACGGATCCGAAAGATAATCTGGTAGATCGGAAAGTAGACGGCTCCTCGAGCACACACCGCACTTTCCGATTGTGTCGGAGGTATTTAACCTGGAGACGAAAAGATGCAGGTCAATCGTCAAAGCGTAGAGACACATTTGCATGCGCAGTCGCAGAGAGGAAAGAAGAAGCGCCCGGGGAGAGCGGAGATCGGCAGAAGGAGGGAGTGAGGAGAGCGAGGCGCGTGAGGTGAATGAAAATGAGAAAGAGGATGGCAAGAAAGGCGGCGCGTTTCAGGGATGTTTGCCTGTTTCTTGCACAGATACGTTGAAGTCTGTCACGCCTTGCAGACGACGTATTGTCTCGAGCCGGCGGGGAGTCGCGGCGCGTGGGGCCTCGACGACTTTCACTTTCTTCCTTTTCTCTTCGGCGCAGCTCAGCTGGCCGAGAACCATTTCATTAACCCCGCAGAGGTGCGCCGATGTCGCGTCTTTCCCTCTCGCTTCCTCTGCATGTGTGTTAGCGCCTGGGGAGCGCTAGAAAGACCCAGAGCGGCGTCGATGCACAGAGTTCTGTCCTGAAACCGATCTAAATCCAGATGCTCACCTGTCCACGTTGACATCACGTCGCTATCTATTTATCGATGTAACGTTCTATGTGGATCTATGTCTCAATCTGTCTCTTACGATGCCGATATGTACATCTTTCTCTCGATCTGTCTGCTTTCGTCGATATTTCTATCTGCATGTATCTACATAGAGTTGCACATGTGGATGTGCTCGTTTTGTACCATTAGCGAGTTTTGCATTTCGAGAGGTTATGGAAGTAAACGTCACTGTGCGTCTTCGAGTTCTGTTGGCGGGTGTTTCTTCGTTTTCTGCTTCTGGGGACAATGCCGCGCCTCTTCAGTTGCCTGTCGGCGTTTCCCCCTTTATCGGAGCGCCGTAAAGCGCTGAAGCCCTGAAGCGCGCGGGTCTTATTTCAGCTCGGTGTTGAGAAAGAAATGATTCTTTCTCGGAAAGTTTCCGCGGACGCATGCTCACTGTGCAGGGAAGAAGAAACCTCACACGAGAGCAGACAGATCGATCGAAAAACACGCGGCTTGTTCGTGGCGTTCTCACTTCTGGATGGGGATTGCGCATACATACATCGTAGGAAGGACGAAGAAACGCGAAAGAGACGGACGTCTTCCCAGTTTGTTCTCTCCAGTTTGTCTCTCTCGGGGATGTGCGTGTAGGTTGCAGATATGGAAATCGTCAAGGAATTTGCACCCTCGAATCTGTACTTTTCTTCCATTCAGTACATCATGGAGGTGAGGCATTTTCCCGCTTTTCCCCGTGTTCTTGTGGCCTTGCCGCCTTCACAGGCGACTCCTCCCTGCTGTCACTCTGCTTCTGTGTCCCTTCATTTTCTGCATGTTCACTTCTCGCTATGTCGCCGCCGTTCCTGCGCGTTTGCTTCTTCCCCGTCTCGGTTTTCCTCCCTTCACTCCTCCCGTGTCGTTCTTGGCTGTCGCCGATTTGCTGCTTCTTCTCTGACCGCCTTTTCCTCGCCTTCTTCCCCAGGTGAAAAGGGGTGTCCCGTTCTCAGAGTGTGCCCCGATGCTCTACGACATCTCCGGCGTAAGCACGTGGTAAGTGTGGTCTCTGTATCCATTTGATTTTCGTTTACATCACCAGCTGTGCGAGGCGAGAAAGCGAGGGAGCGCATGCAGAGGAAAAGGCCCCAAGCGAAGCTGCGTTTGGCGCAAAACGGCAAGGCGAAAGAAGAGAGGAACACTTAAGAGTGACGTATACCAAGGGAGAGAATCCTCATGCGGTGCGGGATCGGAAAACTTGCGTCTGGGGTCTCCGCTTTTTTCCTCGGTTTTCGCTTCACCCTCTCTTTCTCGCTTTGCCGAGATAGAGGCACGCCACAACAGAGCCTCTCTCGTCTGTCCACATAAATGAACGGTTTGTCTGTGTCTCTCCACGCGTTGGCCGTTTCCTTCACAAGGCTTTCTGGCCCCTGCCTCGCCCGGTTCGGGGTGAGCGAGTGGACAAATCACGAGATTGCGAGATGAGGTTTCGCGTGGAATGGGTTGGTCTCTCAGGCGCAAAATCCACAGCGGGCTTCTCAAGATGTACGAGGGCGAGGTGCTCAACAAGTTCCCGATTGCTCAGCACTTTCTCTTCGGCTCGTACTTTCCTTTTCCTTCTCTGCCAAAGCCGGCAGGCTCTTGAGAGGGGAGCTTCGACGTTGAAGGTGGATCGAATGCGCGTCTCGCTCGCTTCTCGGCCCTGTTTTAAAGAAACATACAGGCAAGGAGCAGGTGTCTTGTCCGTCCTGTTCCTCCTTTTCTATCTTGTCTTTTTCATCCACTTCCGCCTCTTTGTCCTCGTCCGTTTCTTCCTGCTCATCTTTTTCTCGATTTCCTCTTCTTTTCTGCTACTGGGTCTCCGCTTCTTTCTTCCCGCTGGGTGTAGTTCTGTTCCTCCACAAAAGAGTTTGTCGGGGCGAAGGAGACAGAGAAGAAGACAGGGAAGAAGAAAGAAAGAGGTGGAGGCGAACGAAGAGCGAGAAGGACAAGAGCCGGAAGACGACCGCCAGGGACAGATGCCCCCGGAGGACGTTGGCGGTTGAAACTCGAGCGAAAGGCGGAAACGCATTCCGGAGTTGTCTCTCTGGGGTTGCCCTACCATTTGTTTTTCTTCGTGTTGTTCTCGCATAATCTGTCTCTTTTCCTTTCCTTTTTGTCAGTACCTTTTCCCTAGATACTGTCAGCCCTTTTGTTTGGTGTCTCTCCTTTGCTTCGCGATTTCCTCGTTCCGGCCCTGTGCGTTGCCTGTGGCCTCTTCGGCGCCTCCTCCCCTGAATCCTGGATTTCTCTGAAGCAGCACTTTTCGAATTCCGTCCTTGGTGTGCTGTCTCTGCTGTTCTCTTCCGCGCCTGTTTCTTTCCTGTCCGTTCTTCTCGCATGTTTCCTGTTCCTAAGGCTCTGCTGTTTCCCAGTGGGTTTTTCGTTTTTCTCTCAACGTGCCGCAGAGAAGGAAGACGGAAACACACGCAACGGGAAGCTCAGAGGAGAGACAAAACTCGAGAACGGAAACAACGGCTGAAGTCCCTAGACATGCAGAAAAGAGACGAGCTTAGAAGCTAGATCGAAACCTGCACTGGAGTCTGTAGTAGGCCGACTCACGCGGTTTTCGTGTCTTTTTTTCAACAACCTGCGCCGTGTTTTTCCTTTTCTAGAGAGTCGAAATGCTCGGTTTGCTTACTCACCGAGACTGCGCCGCATGCTGAGGCCGTTCTTGGAAAGATAATCTCTCGCGAGAGCTTCTCACGATCACTTCCGCTCCCCCGTTCTTCCCTGCTCTGTCTTCACTCGAGACTTCTTTCTCCACTGCAGAGCCGGAGACGATAGGAAAACCTCTGGAGGAGCCAGGAGAAGGAACCAAAACATACGCATCAAGACAAGTACACGCGAAACAAAAAGGAGACAAAGAGGGAAAGAGAAGGGGAACAGAAGTGCGTCATACCGATCTTTCTCTAACGGCGACTCGGCGCCTAGAAGTTCAAGAGTCGATCCCACCGTGCGAAAAGGAATGTCCATTTAAAGCGCAGGCGTGCTTCCCCGCCACAAATACGTTCACCCTCCCAAACTGGGGGTTAACAAGCGGTTTGACGAATGATCGTTTCTTCACGATTCACGAGAGACAAACTGTAACCAGTTGTCAGCTTGCGAGGGGTGCCCAGTCAACACACGTGCACGAACCATCATCGAGAGAGAAGACCTGAGTGAGAGAGCAGGAGGCGCGAGTGCTGGAGAAGCGAGGCGATGCGAAGAGGAAGAGAGGAAAACTACAACAGACACAGAACAAAAGGGAGAAACTCTTCGACGGCAGGCAGAGATATATCCGAACTCGATGTCAAGACCGATGCCGGCCCTAAGAGACCTACCGTTTATACGAGCCCAATCCATCTTATAACTTTGGTTTTTTAGTTGCAATGACCTTTGTACTCCAAATAATTGCAGGCATCACTCTAGCATTTAGATATACTTCAGAAGCCACGCCTGACAGAGAACAGCAGGCGTTTTCAGACAAACCCTTTTCTAGGGAGTATATCCGGCGAGTTGAGCTACTGACGGAGATCTTGAGTGTCTTTGCCATATCCATGCGACTTACATCTGTTGTAGTAAAGTGAAAAAGGCATGAGGATAGGCAGCGCAGAAAAACGAGGACAGGAAGAGCAATTGCGGCCACTTTAAGAGCACAGACGCCGTGGGGAGATGGAAAAAGGACGAACGTCTGATGACAGGAGCTGTATCGCTTCTACAGAAACACTTGCAAAGTGTGCGCCCAGAGAAGCGACGAAATGGAAAACATGTGCGACAGTGGAAGAAAACAGAAGCTCGTAAGGATGGAGCACGCAGCGACAGAGGGTTTCCTTGCATGCTTCGCTGTGGCGAAAGTCGTCTCAGTCAAAACGTTCTTTTTAATCTTTACTAGATAATGGAAACTGTTCCTGGGTCTGAGGGGGGACCGAAGTGTTTAAGAGAGACGTGAGTCTCGACAGAAAAAGCCAAGAGACACCCGAAAAAGAGGACGAAAAAGATCGAGAGCATTAGAGAGCGCGAGCGGAAAGCACCACTTGTTGCTCGGGGGCGCAGGGTTCGCGTTCTGTGGCCCGAAGAGCTTGCCTTACGTTCAGTTTTTGTCACAGTGTTTGGGACTGTTTTGTCACAAGCCTAGCGCGCATTTAGCGAGGCAGCTCTCGCATTGTTTATGACGGCTTTGTGCTAAATTCGGGGACTCTTTTTATCTCGCGAGCGTTTGTGTGCGGTGTCGATCGCTCTGCTAAAAAATGCGATGCGCTGGGCGTCTGATCGGTGGAGAGACGTGGACTCGGTGCTTGAACAGCAAGCACAACTGTGTGTCTGTGTCGCGAGTCCACCTCCGAAAAACACGGAACTCGCAACGCCCCGAGAGCGCGTGCGTCAAGCTCGTAGCGCTTTGCTTCGGTTGCTTTCACACTGCTGAAGGCTCTTTTCCAGGAAGCCTTGAGACAAGGAAAAAACGTGGAAAAACAGAGGCCGCATCCGCCTAGGCGTTCTTTCTCTCATAGGGGGATGCCTTTCATCTTGCCTCGTCGCGCGGCGGGAGATTCCGAAAGGGAAGAGACACAAAAACGGGGAATCGAAAAAAGCCTAGTCTCCCCCTCCTCGCCCCTGGCGCTGGGCTGGACGGCCGGCTGCGTGTGCAACTCGCCGTCCTCTCGAAGTTTGAACGCGAGAAATGGCGAGACCCAACGTAGAATCCTCCACCGCTCGAACCGTGGTGACGCGCTCTCGTCTTTGCGCTTCACCGTGTTTCCATCGGAGCCGGTCCATTGCCTCTAACCACTCCTTTTCTGTCGCCCGGAACACGTGACAGTTTCGCGGGAAACAAAATTCGAGCAGAGACAGTGGACAAGAGAGGACAAGAGAGCGTTGACCCTCTGCTGTCTAATAGCTTTTCTTGCTCTCCGACTTCCTGCTCGAGCTGGTCGCGGCCGTTCGGGGGCTCTTTCTCCTTTCCGGAACGCTCACTTCCTCCTCCGAGACAGTCGGGGAGTGCAAGTCGGACATTTGTCCACTTGTGCAAAAATGCATGCACATCTTCAGCATGAGGCCAAACCTGAGGGACAAAACGTTGAAAACAGGGAGACCGAATCACACCGCCGCACGGACACGGATCCTGCAGTCAAAAAGACATCTACACACTACACACATCACTCTAGACAGCTGTCTAGATAGCTTACGTATCTAAAAAGATGCGAGTACCTATTTATATTGATCTTTATATCTATTCAAATCCATCACCTGCCGTCCGTCAAACAGGGACTCTGGGCAAAAACAAGACAGCCTCCGCACTCACACATGCTTGCATGGATTCACGTACCACGGGATTACCAACTGATATACACACGTGTGTGCTTCTCTCTGCATGTGTTCGCTTCGCCAACATATATATATATATATATATATACATATTATAGAGAGAGAGCGAGAAAGAAGGGTAGACATGCTCACCAGTAGATGTTCATGACAAAGAGAGTGAGGAGGAGGCAGACGAAGAATCCCCAGTCTTCTCCGTCCGCAGTGGCCTTCATGCTCTTGACGTTTTTGAAAATCGGAAACAGCGCAGCGACGGGGAAAGCAAACAGGCGCAAATATCCCCAAGAGACGACGAGGCAGGCAAACAGGAAAAAGGTTACAACCTTGTGGCGGGTATCCACAAATACTTTGCACCTGAAGAGACAGAACCGAAAACACCCGGCGCACAGACGGCACATACACGACTATATATGTAGGTTCTATGCACATATAATTGGATATGTGTTTACGGCCGATTCGTGGATATGCATCTACAGATATATATATATATATATATGTATATGCATGTACGTCTATGGTATGCATGCATAGAAAACCACACACGCACTCTCACGGCAGAAATGTCGGGCATTTAAAGGAAGTGGACAACCGCTCTCCAGAGACACAGAGCCGTTGGTTTCGAAACGTTTGTGGATCGCGGAGAAGCCCTCAGCGAGACAGTTCCAAAACAGAGCGAAAGCCATCGCTTCGGCGACTGGCGACGCACCCGCAAGAGAAGATATCGCAAAAGTCGTGGCAGAAGAGAATGATAGATCCAACGCGGAGAAAGTTGCCTTGGTAGGAGAAGAAGATGAGCAGCATGGCGCACACGCAAGGCAAGAGCGTCTCGTAGAAGTCTGGAAGCTTCGGAGAGAGGAGCAGAGAGATGAAGCAGGCGACGTGGTACCCCGCGGAAATGTAAAAGTAAATGTGGGTAAAGGGATGCGACTCTTGGTTCGGGTAGTCTGCAGATGCACACAGAGAGGACGAGGAAAATGAGGGAACAGGAGAGGGGGCTAACGTCCGGATAACACGGCCAAAAAGGCAAAAGCGAAACGCAAAGAGAGACGAACAAAAGCAAACATGTGGGAAAGCGGTACGTGTAAAAGACATGCGCGCATGCATAGATGAGGGCTGCATGCATATACCCAGGGAAATGCGTGGTCCACAGTGAAGCCCGAGAGACAGAGTTCTAGGGCAGGGGCACCTCGGGAGCATCTCATTTCTCTCCCTTCCTTTCCGAGCGCAGTGCCTCTTCCCGGTCCGCGCTGCACGTCGGCATGTCGCGAACACTCACGACGCGCCAAAGCAAACGCGAGGGAGGCGCCATCGACGCCGTTCTCTTTTCTCACCTTTGAAGAGCTCGGTTTCGTCGCCTTTTCCACCGAGGAGTCTGGGCCACCAAGACTCGTTGTGGAGGAAGAAGAAAGCCGCAAATGTGAGCGAAAGGAAGTAGATCGACTTAAAGGCCATCTCCGAGAAGCGTCGCTGCTTCAAGGCAAACACCTGGCGAGCCCACCGACTGCAAGGAGAAAATCAAAGCATTTGTGACAAAAAAACACCAAACATCCCACAGAGTCTAATGATTCTACGTAAGTACACTGCTAGATAGGATATGTAGGTATGATGCATCTTCTCTTCGAATATATTTATGTATATATATATATATATATATATATGGAAGTAGGGAAGTACGTAGGTACGAAAACAAGGCTTGCATTTGTTCCGAGATGAGGGCGAAGTGAAGGGACGCGCGAAACGAGTGCCAGAAAAGCACAGAAAAGACACGAGGGACATTGCACGTGAAAGCGAAGGCAACGAAGTAGCAGAGAGAGAAGGTAGAGGAACGACAATATAGGACGTCAGGCAGAATTCAACCGGCAGGCCACACAGGAGAGGGGGGAAGAAAAGGCGTCCGTTTCCGCCTTTGGTGAGTGGTGAAAATGACTAGAAATCAGAAAAGGCAGTATCCAGTTTCCCGAAATCCTACTCGCGAGGCAGCATGCGTTCTGCGAGCGACTGCAGGAGTCGACGGCCCACACTCTGAGAGCGTCACATGCACAAAAAAAGGAAGAACATCGAAAAAACATGCAAAAATGCGAGAAGAAAAGCGCGTGCGCGCGTGGAAACGGAACGGAGAATCCTCGGGACGAAAAAGGCGGTATTTGGTCAAACACCTGCGAGCTGAAATGAAGAGGGGCGAGAAACGCTTAGACGAGCACACGCCACCGGCAACTTTATCAGGAAGAAGACGGAAGAAAAAGCGGAAGCTCAGAAAGGAAAAGAAGCGCATGCATGTGCAGAGAAAGGCGCGAAAGCCGGCGACACACAGACGTTGCTCTCGATCGAGCAGTGTTTCTCCACAGAAAAAACTGGCGCGAAACAGTCTCCTCCCACAGATACACACCTTCGTACGCCCTCCCATATATATATATATATATATATACATATATACATATATATACATACACATATGTATTTCCAACTCGTTCTCGGCACACCGTCCATTTCACAGATATGGACGTGCATATATATATATATATATATATGGGTACATAGATCTCTGTATACGTGTAGATGCGTACACGTATATAGGGATATCTGGTCCTTCTAGACGTGCATGCTTCGAGAACTGGAGCAAGGTTTTCTAGAATATGCACTGCAGCCTTTCTCATCTCTCAATACGGCTCTCGCCGAGCAGGAGGCAGATTCAACGTGGATTTCGAAACTCGTGTTCACGCTATGGGCGGTTGCATGCAAATGCGGGGAGGGGGATTCTGTCCCCTCTCTAGAGTTCTCTCTTCAGTATACCACACGCATCTACACACAGACTCCTCATACAGAGGTATGCAAATATATATATATATATATATATCTACATGCATATATATATATATATATATATATATATATATATATATGTTTACTTGAATGAGGAGACATGCCCCTGCAATGAGAGCTGAGGCCGAGACGACATCGTAGGTCTTTGGATAGGCCGCAAAGTGTTTTTGCCGATCCGCAACCCTATCTTTTATGTAGAAGAAGTGGTACATCGACCAGGTGACAACGATGCCAAGGAGGAAGGTGAAGAACGGATCCAGCTTCATTTTGGCCTGGGAGAGAGAGCGGAGCGACGAGAGGAGCCCTGAGACCAGGACGAGAGGCGAGTAGGGACACGGGGGGGGGGGGGGCCGGAGCGGACAGGCGTTGAGCGAACAAAACTGGGCGACCAGAAGACACGATTCGGGACAGGTTTTTCGAGAACACGGGACGGCCGAAAGGACTGTGGAAAGAGCGCGCCGAAAAAAACGACGCAGAGATGATAGCCCGACGAAAAAGAGTTCGTGTCACCGACCGTGTGTCCGAGGAAAAACGTAGACACGGTTGAAATGGAAAAGCCGGCGAACGCGAATCAGTGATAGGCTGCGGGGCAAAAGAGGCAAGTCCACGACACGCCTGGCTCTTCCTTCGCACTAAAGCGAGACGAGGATCAACTGGAAGAGCAGCGGGAGCGAACGGAGACACACAAGGAAGAGCGTGCAGAGAGCGCAGGCGACGCCTGTAGACAGAGAGATGTCCTGTCGGCGTGCAGTTCGGCTTATTTTTGGGGTGCGTTGTCGGTCTCCTGAGACCTCTGGAGGAACGCGCCTTCGACCCTGTTCCCGCTGCCGGCTCCTCAGAGCCAGGGGACAAACGAGGAAGGGGGAGAAACCCAGGAGAACGGCCAAAGAGTGGGCGCGAGACAAGACAGGAGACGAGAGCGAGCGGAGGCGCGAGGCTACTCAGTCTTGCACATGTGTACAAGAAGGAGAGAGAAGGGAGGAGCGGAAAAGAAGGAGAGAGAAGCTTGTCTGTCTTTGCGAGTTGGAGCGACGCACGGCGAGTCGTTGAAAAGCTGTTTGCGCGTTTTTTTTCTCGTTCCGGTTGCAACGCAGGTGAGAGAGCCGGCGCGCGGGCGGTCGAAAACGGGGAAGAGCACGAGAAAAGGTGTCGCCGGAAGAAAGCACCAACGAGGGGGACACGGCGGGCGAAATGCGGGAACGGAGAGGCGAAGACGCAAAGAGAAAGGTGCGTGGAGAAATAAGGGACGAAGGGGGATTCCGAGCAGGGAGGAATGGGGGGTGTTTCGAATCGCGGGACCCGTCCTGTTTGGCTCCTTCGAGGAAACTATCCCGTCCTCTCGACGCACAGCATCTCCGCGAAACGCGAAAAATCAAACACAGGCAGTCTCTGGAGCGCAGGGACACCGCTCTTGGCTGTTCCGCAGTCAGAAACTCTCGAGGGAAAAAGATTGCGGGAGGGGGAAGACGGCTTCGCGGCCCCCGCCCTCGTCTTCTTTTCTCGAGAGAGAGCGAGGGTTGGCGCGCACACGAAACGGAGACCGTGCGCGAGCGGTGAAGACAAGAGAAAAACGGTCACGCTCCAGCTGGCCAGCGGCTAGGCAGACTCTGGAAAGGAAACGCGAACTTTCACGTGTGTGTCCGATACACTTCCCGTTCTCTTCTCGGCGAGAACGGACGCGTTTTCTTGAGAACGGAGCCTACGCGCAGAGGGACAAGGAGAGCGAAGGAACTCGAGAGTCTTTTTGGCCGGAAACGCGGGCGGTGTGCACAATGAGAATTCGGAGAAACGGTGTGTGTAGACAGGGGAAAGACACAGGAGAAGCGACGGAGACTGGCAGACGTGCCACGTGGCAAAACTCGGGCGCTTTCGAGGCCAGAAAAGGCGAAAAAGACTCGAAGAAGACCCGCGCTCCGAGGCAACACCCCAAAAGAAAACGCAGTTCACGCCACCCTGTTGACACACGTGAGGAACAGACCGGGAGTCGCACACTTTTAAAAACTGGGAGTGTATGCTTGAAGTCTTGGCATTTCGTAAAGCAATTTGCCGTCTCCTCCCGTCGATCCTCGTTTCTCTCCACGAAGAGAAAAGGCTGAACGCCGATCGCCACTTTCTGTGTATCTGTCTAGAGAGTGCCTTCGGGTGACCGCGGGGAACGGCGTTATCCTTGTTGTCATCTCACATCAGCCCAGTGTGCGCGCCAAGGGACCACACCCGCCTCTCTCGCGCCCTTCACGCAGAAAAAAACGGTTGTTCGTCGTCTCTCTCCGTAGAAGAAGTCATTTGTTGGCAGCAAGGAACACGAACTTTATAAAACCTCCCTGTTCCCGCGTCTTGCCGCCGAACGGCAACCTGCTGAAATGTGTCCTGTGCCTTCGACGTTTTCAACCGCTGCAGCTGGCCATAGACACGAGAGGTATCGTGGAAAACAGACGTCTTCTCCACTCATGTTTAGGTAGTGGCAGCGCCGCGACAAGCAACGCACTCTCTCAGGCGCGGGTATTTTCTCTTCTCTGGGAATGAGAAAAGTGTGAGAGGTTTCCTCTGTGGCGATCTCAGATTTCCGGTTCCGCCTGAAAAGTCCACAGGGCGCCCAACACACACGCCGCGAACAGCGAACCCTGTTCCGATTCGTGGACCATGACTCAGGCACGGGACCGGTCGAGGTTCTCTTTTTCCACGAAAGAGATGGATAGCGGAGGCCTTGCGTTTCCAGTTGCCACAAATCCTGAATTGTGCGTGGAATGCGGCAGGCCTCACTTGGACCGCTGTGGCCTGGGTAACACCTCAAAACCGAAAAAACGTCTCCCCCAACCCCTGTGAGGGTCTCCGTTGCTATATGGAAGCTGGGGGGGGGAGGGGGGGGGTGAATTGCGCCACACAAGGCTCGTCTGTCACTTTCAAATGACGAAATGGGATGACCAAGTGTCAGAAGTCTTCTGCTTACCACGATTGAGACCCGCTGAACTTGCATATTTCTACGTTTCTACGGAAAAGATACGGACACAACACGAACGCTACGTGCTCTGTGCTACAGAGCTTTTGCAGAAAACCACCGCAACTCTTTGTAGGCGACGTCTGCCTTAGTGTGGCAGGACACTTTGAGTCGCGCTACAGAGGGCTACCTTGATAACCTGGAAAACCTCTATTTGGAATTCATTTGTGAGGGACAACATGGGTATGAGACGGTTCAGAATCGACCGGCCAAGAATCTGGTACCGGCCAACTGCAGAGCCGCAGAGGACAATAAAAACGCATGTGGAAGAAGCGTGAAGACGGTCTGTGTGAACCGTGGCCTTGGCCTAGAAAGAACTCGAGATGGGGTGTAGATACGTGCATAACTTCGGTGTCAGAAAGTCGCCTTGAGATTCCACGTGCACACACAGATAACTTGGCCACCTGAGAACAGAATCCAGGAAGGCTTTACCTCAGCGCTGAGTGCGGCAGACGCGCGTTTGGATTTGAACACACACACAAAAACAGGACATCGTCCACAGATCCAAAACCCGAAATCTCGAGAGTTGTCGCCCCACGCCTAAACTGGCTGATGTGAAGAGAAGACTGTCGCGTGCACCCCGGAGCAAACAGCCGTTCCCTGTTCCTTGAAAGCCCGTTCGATTGAAGCCGCAGCCAAAAACGGCTAGGACAAAACGACGAATTCAGGATTCGAGACACGCCCGAGCACGCAGCCACGAAAATTTTACATGTAGACCCATAAATATATGTGTGAACAGGCATATACGTTATAGCAGACACGTATATAGTAGGCGTAACGGCTTCCCGGAGAGATACGGTCAACGAAAACCACCCGGCGAAAAGAGGAAAACAGACTTCGAGAGACGCGCAGAGAGAGGAGAAATCCGTTCCCCACTATCCTCGCCACTTGAAAGGCGCCCCGCCTTTTCGGATTTTGGGGATCCTTCTCGAAGGACACTGAGACTTCCACATATGTTGGACTTTAACCCTATCCATTTGGGCCTACCTTAAATAAGCAAGTATGTATATATGTATATTCGCGTAAATGTATGTATCCGCGTGGGTCAGAAGTGATTATTGAGAGGCGTTTTGCTCTGGTGGTTTCTGAGGTTTAGAGCCAGGGGACCCATCCGACATACATTCTGGCTAGACTATCGAGCCTCATGGCAGATTGAATTACAGCTTCGACTTGTTCTCGCACGGGCAGAGAGGAAGAGGATCCTCCTCCCTGGATGTGTTCTGATGCAGGATTCCCTTGGCCCTCTGTCTTCTCTCCCGGTTTGCCGCTTCCTACACCAGCGCTGCCTCGCGGTTCCTTCTCTTCTTTCTCCCTCACATCGCGCGTGCCCCCAGATCTCTGCCGTCCTTTCCCACCAGCCGTGCTCGCGTCGGCGCCTGCGAGTAGCCTCGAGGGAAAGTGAGAGGGTAAGGAGCGAGAAATCCCTCCGACTCCGCCTCGCAACTTGTAGTCAATTTCCACGAGGCTCGCGTACGCAATCCTCTCCCACCCCTCCTTCAGAGAATGCGAAGACTCTCCGCCGGGTTTCGCCGAGCTGTGCTTGCGCTGCTGGAGCTGAGCGTGACGCGCACCTGCGTGACGCCACTCGACCAGCGGATCGTACACAAAGTTCTGCAGCGCAGAAGCAAGAAAGACAAAGATGCGAAATCGGGGGACGGCGGAGAGACGCGGCAGAGGCAAACGCCACAAAAAATGGAGAAGGGAGAGACCACCTGCCTTTGCGAGAAGGGGTGCATTCCAGTGGGGGGAAAAGACGGAGAGAACGTGAGGGAGAGACGAAAAGGAGAGGCGCGCCGGCGACGACACACGTCGACATGACTGTGGTACGGAGGACACGGCGTCCAGAACGGAAGTGAGAGATGAAGGAAAAAGGGACTCTGGAAAAGCAAAACTCCCCACAACCCGGCGACAAACACCACCCAATCCTGTCTTTGCCTCACCATCAAGATGGACATGAGAATCTCCCGATTCTGCCTCGCGACGTTCATTGCCTCGACTGCAGCAACTTTGAAAGGGCCCTCGACGCCTGTCACTCCGAGACAGCTCACGAGGTTCTGAGTCAGACGAAACGGAACGACCTGCGAGACGAAAAAGGCAAAACGATATGCCCCTTAACGTTTTCCAGAGCAGAGAACAGCCCAGAGAAAAGACACGGACCACGGCGTCAGTTCGATTCACGAAAACACGACGTTGAGTCAGAGTGACAGTTCGTGGCGAGGAGTCGCACAAACGCCTGGCCGAGAGAGCGGTGGTCCCAACCGTGCATGCGTCTCTCCACACCACCTTCCTCGTGGTGG
Organism: Neospora caninum Liverpool; assembly: GCF_000208865.1. Taxonomy (NCBI): domain Eukaryota; phylum Apicomplexa; class Conoidasida; order Eucoccidiorida; family Sarcocystidae; genus Neospora; species Neospora caninum. The sequence continues at coordinate 2,660,906 of NC_018391.1, forward strand.
AGCAGAAGATCGAGACCACAAGACAAACACATTTACCTACGGGGAGAGACCAGCTTTAGTGCGGATGTGGCTGCGGCATCTCGGGGAAGAAACCGAGCCTTGAGACAGGAGACACAAAAGCACGAAGACCCACGGTGAAAAGGGGCGCCTGGCGACACTATCCCCAGGGCGAAACCTGCTGCCCAGAGGCGAGGAGGATCAGGACCATCGGCCTGGGAGAGATCAGCAGATCAGCTCGGAGGCAGGCGACATCCTCCGCGGGGCCGCCCTCACGCACACTCACGAGCGGCGGCAAAGCAGAGACTCGAAACGTGGAAAAGAAAGCGCATGCAGGACAGTTGCAAGACACGTCAAGCAACGGAGTGTCCCTGGCGTTGAAGAGACCGCGGGAGAAGACCACACATAGACAGGAGCAGGGCAAAGAGACATTTGCCTGTCAAACAGGGCTTTACCTCGGGGACAGGCAAGGTTCGGCCTTTCTCAAGGAGACAGTCAAAGTCGACGTGCATGACGGATCCGTCTGCAGTGTCGACAAGAATGTTCTCGCCGTGCCTGTGAGAGTGAGGAACGAGGCATCAGAGAACAAGAGAGAACAAAGGAAGAACAGAAATCAGCACCCACTGCATTTCTGTTGGATCCCGCATCCCGGAGAGAAAGCAGCCGCGGCAATCGATCCTCCACATCGAGCTCAAGACCCCAAGAGAGAGAGGCAGAAACCGGATGTGAACCACAGACAGTGGGGAAACAGCCGAATTCTTCAAATCGTCTCTGGATGCCATGGCTATCATCCACACCACCCTGCCTCGCCCCGCGCAGCTCCAACCAGCGCCGGACGAAAAACATGCCCCTCCTTTCAACTTTCGTTTTTACGTCGAGAGTCTGCACACGCGATCCCTGTCTGCGCCTCTTGGGATGGTTCCTGTTCTTCGTTCCCCTTCCTTGTTGACAGTACATGGTCTAGCTACAATCTTTATGTGTTGTTGTCGGCTTTGAAACCCCGCCGGAAAAAACGCCGCCTATGGCCACACGCCCGACAGGCCCCGTGACCTGGCCACGAAGCTGGGCAACAAACGGGAGAGGTTTGTGTCGTTGCATGCACATCGGGAAACCGCTCCTCTTGAAACATGCTTTGCGCCTCGAGAGCGCGAGCAGCAGACGTCTCATCCTGTCTTGCGCGTACCTGTCGCCGAGGCCGATGATGAAACCAAAGGTCGACCAGAGGGCGAGCGTGTGGGCGTAGTTCTGCCTTGCGCAGTACCAACGCGCAGGGTCTTCGTTGAACCAGTGGAAAAACAATCTGCGCATGCACAGACACGGCGAGGACAGCGGCGATGACGGAAGCTGCTGCAGCGTGAACAACGGCACGAGTCAACGGAGGAGCATGACAGCTGTATATGCGTGTTGATTTGCATGTATAGTATAGGTGTTTATTCGCCGAGACGAGGTTCAGGGGCGCTTTTCAAACAAGCGTGCAAAGGTTTGGAAGTGTGGAGTGGATCGCCCCTGCACTGGTACTGGCTAGAAAGGCATGCAAACACATCCGCGCGTTTTTTCCGCGCACAGACGCGTAAAACAGTCAGAGAGAACAGGGCTTCCGCCTGCGGAGAGATCAGGAGAAGCGTGTGCGGGTGTGCGCTCGTGGCTGAAAGAGCAGAGGCGAGTCAACGCTGGGTTTACCGGTTCGTCTCTTACCTTTGCATAACAGGAGGCAAGCGGCCGAGACCCAGCTGAGTGAAAACGCGGTAGCACTCTTGATGGTCTCGACGCTCTTGTGCGCGTTGAAAGGCTCGAAAGAACTTGGAAACGAAGAGTAGAACAAGCAGGGAATCAGAGCAACATGTACACATTCCTTGAAGATACACAGAGACGTATACGCGTATATACACTCGGACATCCTTTCGTACTCGTAGCGCTTTTGCCCGCACGCGGTGGAACCAAGCGTCACGGCATGCAGGTGGATACAAAGAAAAGAAAAGGAAGCCTGCCCGACAGAGGGAAGTAAGCAGAGACGTCGAACACGAAGGGAAAGTGGCGAGGAAGAGGCGACACTGAGACTGTAATGAGACTGCGACGAAGAGACGAAAAAGTGTGAGTAGAAGACACAACACACGACGGCCAGAAGGTCGCCGGCAGGCGTGCGAGAGAGGCCGAGAAGCAAAAATGCGAGACGAACGACTGCTGAGGAGCGTGGAGAGAGACGGTAACGAGGCGCATCCAGGTGTTCGCGCCCCTTTCCCCTTCTAGTGCTGGACCGTGTCTTCGCTCTTTGACTTCTCTTCTTTTTCTTCTCCTTTACATCTCTTCTTCGCCTTACCTCTGAGGAACGCTGCGCAAAGTCGGGGAGACTCTCGCTGTAGAGAGAGGAGACACATCGCCGCAAGGTGGTCAGACCCCCGACCCACTCAATCATGCCCGTCACCTCGCTGAGGGTGACAACGCTGAAGGTTCTGAGCTGAAGGAAGAAAACGGAGAGAGAGGAGGGAATCCAAGAATCCAAAAGGAAGAGGGGGGGGGGCTGCAGAGATCCGCGCAGGGCGAAAAGAGGAGGGAAGCCAGCGGGGCACCAGCCGAACCACAAGCGAAGAAGACAAGGCAGAAAACAAAGGAAAGAAAGAGCCTGGTTGAAAGAGCCGAAGGGACAAGGAGGGCACCGGAGGAGAAAAGAAAATCGGAGACCGAAAGGGCGAAGCAAGAGACAGGAGGAAAGCCTCACTCTCAGATTCTTCGCGCGACACGCCGGATCGTGCGCCAGCAACGCATTCACGTTCTCGGCCAAGTCCATCGTCCTGAAAACGTGGACGGGAAGGCACACTGGTAACGCGTGTGAGTGCCGAGAGGAAAGGTAGACGCGTGGAGACGACGCTACGCTCAAAAACGAAGAGACGACACTCGCGAGGAGTCGAGGGAAAGGAACAAAGGGAACTCCGAAACCTGCATAACCGACGGCGAGGGGACAAGCGACAGCTGAAGCGGTAGAGTCACTTCTTTTTGCGGCCCAGAGGAGACAGAGGCGGAGCGCGACTTGAGGGAAAGGAAGACGAGAGAGAAAGACGGAAACTGCAAGGCGAGAGTGCCGGAACAGTACCTTGAATCCTTCCTCAGATCACCGTGGCGTTCATTCTTGACGAGAAACGCGTAAGTGCGGCCATCACTCCCCACGACGGTCACCTTTTTCGGTCGTTGCTTGCTCGGGAAAACCTGAACAAAACGAACGTTTTCAGAAAGACACGCAGCCAAGACAACGCGCCTCTTTCCACGCCCACGCACGTATAATCATGCAAATGCATAGGTGCGTAAATGCATACCAACGTGCACCACACCCGTATATGCATGCCCATGAACCAACATGCATATATACATATTTATACATTAAAGTGGGTATTCAGATGGGCGTTCGTAGACTAAACGAGACCGATCCTAAACAGCTTACGCAGGCCTACAGGCACCACTGTGAACCGACAGGCAACTGACAGTAGGAAAGATCCACACAGAAACCACTCTTGCAGCCGCCCCGCAGCATAGAAGATTAAGCTGCATAAACCCTCAGTTGAGGGAAAAGAGCGGGAGCGTTCTCGCATTTGTTCACCTGCATTTCGGGAGAGAGAGAACGTATCTCCACGAGAGACTCGACGTCGCCGGAAGCCTCCGCAGGAGACAGTCGAAGGTTCGCGAGGGTCGGAAGCGCAATGCAAGGCAAAGGCGAGGCGAGGCTAGAGGGCTCAGAAAGAGATGCGATCATCCTGGCACGAAGGAAACAACGGCAACGCAGGCATCGAAAGAAGAGAAAAGATGCGCGACTGGGCACACACCAGGGCGGAAGGGGAAGAGAGCGAAGCGAGAGTTTAAAAAATTCTTTTTTTTAAGAAAGGGCGTTCACGACAAGCAAAAACAACACGCCGTCGATACTCTAAGAGACACCGATAGACACTTTATGCGCAGATATATATATATATATATATATATGAGTGTGTAGGTATATGTATATCGTGGAGAAATGACCTGGAAGTGCCGGAGATAAATTGGTATGTGAACGCGTATGATCCTTTGTGTCGTGTCTTACTCGTAGAGTTCAGGGTACCGCTGGTTTGCATGCAAGGCATCTTCTTTTCGAATCGCCTCGTCCATGGCAACTTTGTGGAATTCGCGAACAAACACCGAAGCGACTCGGTAGACATCGAGCACCCGAACTGCGCCTCGGCCCGACGTGGCAACGATGGACCGCTTCTGGATTTCTGCTGCCTAAAAAACAGAAAACAAACCACAGTCAACACCCCGTGCGCAAATGCAACACAATTTATATATATATATATATATATATATATATTATATGCATTTGCATATATAGCATATCGGCGTCTCCCTATCTACGTAATCATGTCTACATGTACGAAAACGCACATATATTTATGCAGAGATAAGTGGATTTTCTTTCGTTCACGGGTTTCGCTCGATGCGAGAGACTCGAAACCACGTCGATGGTAAGGCGCTGCGGACTCAGAGTTCACTGGGTCTTCTCTTCGCAAAAGAAGTCTCCTACACGCGGCAGCACCGCTCGCTTCTGCCCCGATTCCGCGTCACCGCTTTTTCATTTCTCGAAACCATGCTAACACAATAGAACTTGGATCCGGTAAACAAAGACATTCGAGATCTAAACCAGTAGTCCAACTTTTTTCGTGCCTCTGTGAACCACCCAGCAGCGCCTTCGCATGCACCCAAAGAGTCGGCACTGCCTGCCGAACCTTCCCCCCCTGGTCGGCATCTGAACAAGGCGTGGCTGAGGTCCCAGAAATCGCCAGACGCGCCGCACCCGCCTGGCGTGTCTCGTCCTCCCACAAGACGGCAAACAGATCTGCAACGCCTCCTCCCCGCAGACAGGCCGCATTTTTTGGCGTGGTGAAAAGCCTAACAACTCTGAGATCGGCAACCGTTTGCGGCCCCACCCGGCTCGCGCTTCTGCTCGCCTTTCTTCTTGCTCGATGGCGTTGAAGAGCTTACGCGGTGCACGATGGTCTCCAGAGTGCGGCGCAGGCTTTCGCGTCTTTCCTTTTCGCGCGCAACTGAGTTGGAGAGACTGGCAAGCATCCACATCGTTCGCCACGGGAAGGCTGCCAGGAGTTTTGCAAGGAGCGCCTCGCAGAAGTCGCGGCCGAGGAGAGGATGCTGGCAGCGGCAGGCTACTTGAGGCAGAGCCAGGAACCAAAGAGAAAGAGAGATTCGGTTTCCTTCAACTGCGTCCTCGTCAGTAAGCAGGCGAGAAAGATGCGCTGCATACGCTTCACACGTGGACTGGTCCAGACGCGTGTGCGGCGAGATGAACGTCGAAGGCGTGCAAAAGGTGAAGACGAGGGCGCAGATCCGGTGGATGCTGTAGTGGTGATAGAGCGAGGCGCGTTCGTCGTTTCGCGTTTCCGGAAGAAGGGGAAAGGACGAGACGGGATGGGCAGTCGCAGAAACAGAAGAAGCCGCGACAGAGAGATGCGCGAGAGATTTGAGGTAGAGGCGCACAGCCTCGCAGACTAGGAAGGGAAGTGTAAGGCCTGCAAGGAGAAACACGCCAAGCAGGGACAGGAAATGAATTCACGGAATGGTGAAACGACAGCGAACAAAAAAGGGCGTGACACAGTTTTGACCACTTCCACGGATCAATATCTATCTAGATATATATATATATATATATATCTAGATAGTGACGTACGAAGTGCGCATATAAATATATACATATGTAAATGTAGGCGTATGTAGATATGGAAGGATAGGTGGACAGATGGGTGACTTCGGCAACGGTCGGTTGTTGCCCAGTAGGTTTGCGGTTGACGCACTGCTTCTTTCATCTCCATGCGCGCCTTCGGCAACTCGAGATCCTCGCTCGCCTGTTCGACGAAGAGAAGAGAAGGAGGAAGCGACGGAGGAGGAAGGGCCGAGAGGAGATGCGAGCGCAGGAGGCCGAGCAGTTTCTTCTTCGATCCGTGCAGAAATAAGCGAGTCGATGAAGCGCGCATACTCGAAGTAGACAGTGGAGCTGCAGGGGCTCTGGTTGACGGCCTATAGACGGAGACAACCGCGCAGGAAGACCGTGCTGGTCTCAATGCTACTATTCTAGGATGAGATGAGAGAGTGGAGCCTGGAATGCTCGAATGCTGATACATCACCACTTTATGACGCGGCATGCAGTTCCGGGATGGGCGATATAGACAAAAAAACCGAGGTAGAGGGCCCTCAGCAGCGAATGAGACACGAGAGGATGGCAGGAGAGGAAGCAGGGGAGGAAGAAGAGACAGGCGAATATATCGAGTCATCGGCGAAAAGAACCAGCTTTGTGGCGACAGAAAGGAAGAAACCGAGAAGGCGGAAGACAACCGGCACGTAGGCAGGGAAGGAGAGCGAGGGAAGAAGAATGGCATGGGCGTCGTGGCGAGGGAGAGACAACCGGGCTGAGCTCCAGAGAGAAGAACGAGAAATGTACAGAAGAACAGCGCTACAGCTGGACCCCAGGAAGTCGGCGCCTGGAGAGTCGGCAGAAACACAGGCCGACTGCTTTCTTTTCGCACCTGTTGAAAGCAGGAAATGGTGCCGTGGGGCGGAAGCAGAAGGCGCTTTGCCGCCTCCCGCGTGTACAGCAGAAGCGCGGATGGTGCAGCCGAAGGGAAGACCGACGAGAAGGACGGAGAGAGCGACGAAGCAGAGGGCGACGAGAAAGCAGATGCGAGGCGGCTCAAGGCCTGGAGTCCGTCGGTCACTTGTCCCTGAAGAACGCGAGAGGAAGGGAAAGACCTGCACGAAGGTTGAGCTCTGGCTGGAAAGAGCACGCGCGTGGACAGCACCAACGTACAGGCCAGAGGGAAAACGTAAAAAAAGTGGAAACGTAGGCAAGGAAACGAAGCGACGAACAAACAAGAGGAACGCCAAAAGTGCAAAGGACGTGGCCAACACTACTCACCCCTTTTTTGGAGTCTCGCGAAATCGAGAGTCTCGAGTTGTCATGAGCTGCAGCCGCCTCCTGTGGATGCGCCCCCCTTTTCGTTTCTCTGCTTACTTGATCCAGCAACTCGAGAGCGCCTTCGACTTTCATTCGATAGACGAGTTCTCGGATGACGCCACTCTCAGCTTCACTCTCGTCTTGCGAAGCGATCGAGTCGGAGGTTTCCCCGTCTTCTGCTCCAACCCCCGCGCCTCTGGATCCACGTCCTTTCCTTCTTCTCAGCAAAGCGTTTGCCTGAGAGAGGACGCACCGGGTGTCCTCGGAAGAGAACTGAAGAAAGCCCGGGACTTGGAGAGAAGGCGATCTGAGCTCTCGCGCTCGCTCGCGAATGGCCACGCCGACGCATGCAGCGGCGATCAGCTGATTGGTCTGCTCCAGCGCGACTTTCCCGGCGCCGAGAACCGCGTGGAAGGAGGCAAAGGACGCCGACTGGGAGGCGCGCAAAGCCGAGGCGGCAGCGAACGCAGGCGCAGCCGTCTGGAAGCTGAGGGCAGACCTTTGAAGAAGGAGCGAGGCGACCGAGACCTGGTCGTAGATACTCGGGGGAAGACGCAGCGAAGGCGAGGGAGCGAGAGACGGCCGACTCCCGAACGGAGAGAGAAAGCCTTCGTTTTCTGCGTTTTCAGCAACGTCGTGAAGCTGGGAAGACGCGGGCGCAAGACACAGATTCGGACGCGTCACCGGGCGAACGCGACGCGGGGCCCGAGAAAGGCCGACGGACGTCGAATCGGAGGAAAAGAGAGGAAGCCCCGCGTTCTGAAGAACCAAAGACAAGTCACACAGCGCCGCCATGCTTCGCAGCAGAGGCGCGGCGCGCTCGGGACTCTCGCGAAGGGCCGCTCCCAGTGGCCGAGAGACGCCGCGAAGAGCGTTTGCATGCACAGAGGCCGCCTGGGAAAGGAAGGCGGCGAGTCCTCGGTGAGGGCAGGCGGGAGCAACGGCCGCCGGCGACGGAAGCGAAGTCGAGGCAGGAGAGAGGCCGCTACCAGGTATCGCCAGCCGTTTGTGGCCAGGCGCAGCCGAGTCGAGCGGGCTCCGTCTTTCTTGCTGGGGCAGCCGCTGGAGTCTCGTCGAAGTCAGACTGCCCTCCGCCGCAGGGGGTTTTGGAGCGTCGCCGACGCAGCGAGGACGCCGTTGAAGCGCTTGGTGGACGAGAGAGAGAAGCTGCGCATGCTGCAGAGACAACCAGCTTTCGACGGCATCTGTGGGGCGCGAGTGCGTGCCTGCGTGTGCGGCGGGAGGAGGAGAGAGCGAAGAGACAGGTGAGGCGGGGGGCGAAGCCGCCGCGAGAACCAGCGCGAGATCGCCCCACTTCCCCAGGCTCCAGCACGCAGCTGCGGCGTCCGCCAGAAACCCGCTCGGAAGCGAAGCAGGCGACGAACGGGCGGTGGGCTGCAGACGCTGCTGTCGCCTCTCGGCCCCGGCGGCGGCGTCGTGCTCGTGGCGAGGGCGAGCCTTGATCTCCGAAGTGGCGAGTGAAAGAAGGCAAGAGAGCGAAGGCCACAGACCAGACGAGCACTTGAGGCCTGCATGCGTGACGCACCTGAACCACCCTGCCCAGTGGCCAGCAGGAGACAGGAGACGCAGGCGACTGCCTTCCTTTCTCTCTTCGAGTCCGCTCCCGTCCTCTGCGACCGCCTCCGCCTCGGCACCGGCTGCTGGGCACAGCGGCGAAGCCCTGCGGGAGAGACAAAGGTAAGCACAACCCCATGAAAGCGCAAAGTGTCGCAAAAACAGAATGAGCAAAACCATGCGAAACGCAGGATACTCACAGGTATCTATCTATCTATCTATCTATCTATATATATATATATATATATATATGTCTTAGGCTCGCCCTAGGTTCGCTCTGGCTTGGAGGATCGATACACGCAGGAGGGTGCATGTACAGAACCAATGGTAGATGCTTCCACGGAACGCGTGTTGCATATACACAGTGCGCCAGGCGTGTGTCGCTACGTACATTCATGCTCATATAAAGATCTTATAAGTATATGTATATATTTCATCGTTTCGTACATACATGTCCATATACGTACATCATCTTGCATTCACATATATCCACATATCCACGCATATCTATATTGAGTTTAAACGATGCCGGCAGATAGCCACACAAGGAGACGAGCTGCAAAAACCATGGGGGAGAAAAGGAAGGCGAACGCGTCCAGAAGTGGTTCAAAAAAGGCCTCTCCATCGGTATCTCGTGCACGGTGATTCACTGCATCGTACCCTTGGAGATAGAGCATGGCTGCCTCATTCCACTGCTGCTGGAATTCCTTTTCGATGGCCCTCATATCGAGATGCGAATCGTCGCTTCCCGTTTCTCTCTCGTCACGGTCGAAAACGAGATCATCGACGTCCGTGTCGTCTGTCGTGGTGCTGAGAGCGCCATCGTCGCCTTGCCCATCCATCGCGTCTTTCCTTGCTACTTCGGAGTGCAAATCTTGGCATGCGTCTCGTCGTTCGTGTCTGTTTCTTGCCGCCTTCCTGTTTTTCTCTTCGTCTTGAGCGTCTTCAACGTGCGACGCTGTTCCGCGCGGGTCCGCGTTTTCCCCCCGCGCGCCTTCGCTCTCTCGCTCGGAGCGGCGGGACTCCCGACCCCTCGAGCCCGAGCAAGCAGAAGGCAGAGGAGAAGAACCACGAAACGCGGAAGCCGAAGAGAGAGGGGAAGCCGCCCCGTCGGCCACGCCGACGCTGGCGAGGCACTTGCAGGTTTCGAGGAGCCCGACGAGCGCGTCGCCTGCATGCAGGCCCCGGAAGATGCTGAGAAGCAGCGGCACGGAGGCGAAGAAAAGCGTCTCATCTGCGGAAGAAGAAACAGGAACCCAGAACGCGCAGGAGGGGCCGTGGTGAGGACAGGGCGTCGCAGTGGAAAGCGCGCAGGCTGGAAAGAAACAAGCGTAGCCACGCGAGACCAAGATCTGTGGCTGTCGCGCGAAAAATAGCGACACGTGGCAGCAGCGCGGGAGCGGGAAGGACAGAGAGAACGGGACCGGAGAGAACAACGCACCTGGCAGTTTGTCAGATGTCGAGGCAAGCGCCGAGGGTTGGGAGGCGCCCGGGGAGCCGTCCTTCTTCGGGGACGATGACGGCGAAGAGCGAGACGAAAAAGAGGCAAAAACGGCTGGAGGAAGGCCCACGATCCCCAGGCTGGTGCGGCGGTAGAGCGAACTGAACACGTTGGCAGCCATCTCCGCCTCAATCCAGTAGAGGGCTCTGTTGAGGAAAACCGGAAGAAGCGACAAAGGCGAAGCAAACAAGTCTCAGGCGGGGTCTACGTAGCGAGACAGCATGCGACCGAAGAAGAACGGCTGGGCGTGAAGAGAAGCGAAACGCGCGAGGATCGATGAAAAGCAAAAGAGACAGCAGACTTCAAGGGGGAAGAACGAGAGAAAGAATCCGATGAAAAGCCCGAGAAGGGGAGAGAGGAGGAGAGAGCGACGCAGAAACGGAGGAACAACAGGCAAGGCCTACCAAAGAAAAGGGCAGCCACAAGTCACGAGCGAGAACACAAAAGGTCCGGAGAAAACGGGGGCGGGGGGGGGGGGGGGGGAGGAATGCGTTCTGAGTGGTATTCTAACCTGGCGAAGGCTTCGCAGCTGGCAGCGGCGCGAGCAAGGAGAATGCGGTCCACGCTTTCGAGGAGCCTTCCTAGGGCCTGAAGAACGGCTTTTTGTCTGTGCTCTTGCGCTCGGTAGCGCTGGATCGATCGAGAAAGCAGAACGACTCTTTGTCTCCGTGCGTCGTCAGTCTTCTGCGAAGGCCCCCTCGCCACGTCCCTCTCGCCCAACGGTCCCCGGTCGTCGTTCGCACTCGACATGAGAGCCGCGAGAGACACGGGCGAGACCGAAGGAGGCGACGAAGCATTTTGCAAAGATTTGAGCTCTTCGGTTAGCGGCCGCAGGCGAGACGCGAGACGCGGCAGCGCATGCGAAGCAATCCAGGCACGCCAGGACTGGAGTTTTTGGAAGAGGGAAAAAACGGCCTGGCCAGAGACACGACACCCCTCAGAGCGGCAAGGATGGACGCAGAAGCTCGGGAACACTCGGCGAGTGCAGTACCGCCAGCGCAGTACAAAAAGTGGGAAATGAGAAGCGAGGGAGGAACAGCAAGAACAGGAAGCAAAAAGCCTGGAGGAGAAGTCGCGGCCGGGGTGAAAAGAGGCGAATAGTAAGGCAGACGGACTCAGAGGAAAAGAGGGAAGGGAATCTGAAAAAAATCAGAGCTTTTCATATTCAAGGAGTTGTCTTTCTGCCTGCTGGTGGGAGTGGTGTACATCCCTGCGCCGCTGTGTGTGTGTGTGTGTAGGTCGCTGCTTGGCGGAGGTTTCTTCCTTTTCACGTTTCGGCTCACCTGAAAGGCTGCCTGGCTGTCGCTCCTTCCATACGGGATCTCTCGGCTTCCCGTCTGTGGCCTTCCTCGTTCTCTCTCTTCTTCGCTCGCTCTGTCGCGCTCGAGGCGCTGCGCCGCCTTGTTCTCCTCGCCGGGGACATCCCGGACATCCCCGTAGTCGCCGCCCTCGAGCGAAGAGAGGAGGAGCACCGCAATGCGCCTGCCTAGCGCCTCGGCGGCTTTGACGGGGTCTGAAGCAGACGACAAAAAAGAGTCCACCATGTGGGGCAGAAGAAAGGAAAGCACCTTTGGAAGCTGAAGCAGGACGACGTCGCATGCACGGAAGATCGCCAGGCGCAGCGCACTGCGCCGCACCGCGGAACTCGAGACGGCAGCCTCGCGCTCGCGTTTCCGCCCAGACGGCCGCCGCTCTTCGTCGGAAGAAGAGGCCGAGGAAGAGAGAACAATCACTTCATCTGTGCCTCGCGCACCCGCGCAAGTGAGGGCAGACGCAGAGCGAGAAGATGACGAACGCTGAGACGATCTCTGCGACCCGCCACTCTTCAGCTTCGGCCGGCTTTTCTGTCGCTCATTCGCGAGCGGTTTGAGATCTGAGTGGGAGGCTTTTTCCTCCATTCCGGCACCTGCCTCAGAGAACGCCTTGGCCTGGCGTCGCTCAGCGGCCTCCAAGGTCACCAGCTGCGTCTGGAGCTGGTGGAGAAGCCAAGTCACGAAGACCGGAAGCCCCGCAGGCGATGCGCCGCGCCGTGCCGCTGAAAGCGAAGCGCAACGAGCAAAAGACAGCAACGCGCAAAGACACGAAACACAGCTGCAACCCGTCAAGGCTTCGGCCCTCAACCGCCGAGACGGCAGCGCACGCAACTGGAGACAAAAAGCGAGAACTAGAACAACATATATATATATATATATATATAGATTCGTTTCCATGTAACTTGGGAATGTAAGAGAAGCTGGTCTTTGACGAAGTGCGAACAAAATGTGAACATATGTTCGCATATTTGTAGGACCTCTCTGAGTGCATGCAATATGACGCACGCATGCCTCTCTCTGGTCTTTGTTTTCGCCCCTGTTCATGCTGTCATTCATGTGCTTTCTCGCTCTACTTTGCGATCGACGTACGCGCGTTTCCACAGGCCAGGGCCTTCTTCTTCACCGCAGCCACAGACCGCGGTCCGCAATCTCTCTCGTCTCCGTCGCCGCATCTTCCGCAGACTTTTCCGCGAGCGTTCGTCTTGTTCGTCCCTGCGTCTCGCCCGCTCCGTGGTCCCCTCAATCCCGGGGAGGCTGCGCTGTGGGAGGAAAACGACGGCACAGACGCGCTCGTGCGCTCGTAGGACGTGAAGCAGTAAGGCAGCAGGGCCGTGCGGACTTGCGGAGGAAACACGAGGCGCCAGAGATACGCTCGAAGCGACGCTTCTTCGTTCACGCTCGTCAGCGAGGAAGGAGACGCAGGCGAGAGAGACTCGAGGGGAAACCGTAGCAGAGCTGTCAGGGCGGCCGGCGTGAAGGGGTTCGATACGGACGGCGCAGATGACGAATGGAAGAACGGAGAAAGCGCGGAGGAAGAGAGAGACGGGGAGACAGAAGACGATTTCTGTTCCGCGCGGAACATCGCGACGAGTGAAGGAAACATCAGCTCGAGGCGCCCTGAAGCGAAAAGGCAGAAAAACAAAGACAAGACAGTCCGGCAAGTGAAGACCCCTCCTTGTGTGTGCGTCGGCACACCTTTTCCCTGGTTCACCAGGATCGACGTGTGCATCCTCTCAGGTTTTCCAGCTTCGATCTGGTTTTCTCAGGCTCGCTTTTGTGAGAGGTTCTCGACGTTCCCGCCTACGTCGCCCCTTGCGTTTTTTTCATATTTTAAAAGGCCACTGCGGCGGAGGCGCGCGCGCTGTCTTCCCGGCCGGTCATGCCCTGCCGCTCCGTTATCTCGTCGCAGCGAAGAAGAATCTTCGAGAGAGAATTCCGCTTTCTCTCCCCTCGTGACGGTCTCTACCCGCCTCTGTTCGCCCTTCGCCGCCTTCGGTTTCACTTTTATGCCTCCTGCTTGGGGGTTGCGGCTGCCTCTCTGTAGACGCATGCTCTTACCCGGCTCGGAGTGAATGTGAAAGCCTAACTGCCGCAAGATCTCCTGGGCAGAGCAGGCCGCGACTGGAAGCTGGAGGTGGGAGATCAGGACGCGCTCCAGCAGCCCGCAACACAGTTGCGCTTCGTCTCCGATTCGCCACGGGCAATCTCCAGTGGGTGCTCCAGCTCCAGCTGAAGAGGCCAGCGGAGCCCCCGAGCCCGCACTAGCCGCAGGGGCGAGAGGAGACAGTTTTGAAGCGCGAGGGGGGAGGAAGGGACTGCCAGAGGTTGCCGCCGGTGCGAGAGCAGAAGCCGACGGACAGGAAGAAGAGAGAAGCAACGCGACAGCGGCAGCGGAGACGGACAGGCTCTCCGGCTCGCCGCGGAGGGCGGCGAGGGATGAGGATGGCGCCCGAGACGGGGAGGCAGAGGGGAAGGAAGGCAGAGCGACGAGAGGCAAGAGAAAACCAAGGAGGGCCACGCAGGCGACAGGAAGAGCTTTCGGTTCCATCGAGTAGTCATCTGAAAACTCCGCGACGACGGCTTGACACGTCTCTGCAACCTGCGGAAACACCAGGAAACGAAGGGAAGGAGAAAGGGGACAGAGAAAAGCGAGAGTTAGGTTCCTAACTGAGACGCACATGAAAGGAAAAGGCAGGCAAGGGGACTGGCGAAAGGGTGCATCCGCTGTGTGGCGTGTTTCTGCATGGAGAAGGCACGGGGCATCGTGCGACAGTTCCGCGACTGAGGTCGATACAGTGACGAGGCAGACACACGCGGAGAGAGACCCACGCGGTCTCTGACAGATGTTCGGGCGTGTGTTGTTCTTTCCTGTAACGCGGAATGGCTGTCGACTCAGCCGGCAGATGCGCGCACCAATGACCCGGAAGGCCGAGGACTGCGCAGAAAACGGTTACAGACGGCTCCCCCCTAGACTCCTTCGTTGCGCATCGCACCAGAGAGAGACATCACGGGTATCTGACACGCTTTGGCACGTGCCTTTGCATCTCTTGACTTGAACCTCCCTTTTCCCGCGGTGTGTGCGTGTGCCGTCGCGTTGATGTCCCCTTTGGCCTCTGATGCCTCGCTCCGAGTTGCCAGGCCTCTCCAGCTTCTTTGACGAGCCGTCGCTCCGTACCTTCGATAGCAGGTGGATCGCAGCTCTTTCGCCCTCGACTCGTCTCCTTGCTGCGTCCACATCGTCCTGCCCGAGGCCTTTCTGGACGCGACTGCACACGGCGGAGGCGGATCCTGTTCCGCCTTTTTCGGTCGCTGCATGCACGAGACGCGTCAGCACAGTCCCGTATGCCAGCAAGAACTTTTGGAGCAGACAGGCAGCCGAGAGCCGCGTGAGGTAGGGATGAAGATCGTCCAGAAAGGCGGCAATCGCAGTCAAGCGCAGGGCGAGAACTTCGAGCGGATGCCGGCGCTGGAAGGAAAGAAACCGCCGACAGCGACGCACGCGACAGACGGCTTTCAGGGCCCCGGGGCCGGCCGGCATGCAGTGACGCCGTCCCTCCGACCGGGCCGAAGCGGCAGGGAGAGGAGGCGCGCCAGCAAGCGAGGAGAGAGACGCCGTCGGGCAAAAGAGAAAGGAAGGCAGGAGAGAGAGGAGGGGAAGGAGAGAAGATGGGGCTGACGGGTCCAGATCGCCCACGGACGGGGGGCTGGACGCGGATGACACCACCGGCATCTCTGGAGGATTCCCGTTGTCGTCAACGTGCGCGAAGAAGACATTGTCGCCCTCGTCTCCCGGAGGCTCTGTTGGCCGACGGTCCTGCGTGCTCGTCTCCCAGTCATACTGACTGGAAGCAGAGAGCGACGAGACTCCACTCCTTCCCGTCGTCTCTGCAGCGTCGCAGTCTGAAACAGCCGGAAACACTGGCGTGCAGGCTAGGGCTGCGAAGAGCGCGGACGGAGGGAGTTCGCCGTCTTCCCCGACCGCTTGACTTGCACGCCTGATAAGGAGAAGCACGAGCCTTTGGGCCTCTTGCATGTTCCACGATTCGAAGCTGCTCGCGCGTTCCCGACAGTCTGCACTCGATTCGGGAGTTTCAAAAGGCTCGGCAAGACATGCGCTTTCCTGGGGGTTTCCGCCACCAACCGTCGCTGGCCTCGGCCGAATATCGGGTGCCCACGTTCGCTCTCGCCCGCGGCGCGCCGTTCGAGTCTCCTTGTCTGCCGTGGCCTTGACGGCAGAAGAGAACGCAGGCTCTTTCAGCTCGAGAAACTCGCTCAACGTGTACAGGAAAAAGGGCGTGTAAAAGAGCAAAGTCGACGGCGAGAAGGATATGAAAAGAAGGCGGAAAGCGCCTAGATACACCTGACAGACATCGTGGGGGAGGCGCACGCGGCGGCCGACAGACCACGCAAGCGATCTATATGCAGGGAACGAAGGCAAGGGCGAGGCGGCGACAGCGGCACAGGAGGAAGGAAAGGATGAAGAAGGCGCACCGGGCGGCAGAGAGCGACATGTGGGTCGTGAGGCTGTGGAGTTGACATCCCCGCCGGACTCGAATTCTCCCGGCAACGAGCGGAGCTCCAGCTGCCGTTTGCACTGCTCAAATGCATGGCGCAGACTGTCGATGAGTCGCGCTGCATGCGTGCCGAGAAGGCCTCGATGGGCACACGCAATGCAGAGGAAGAGAGCCCTGAGCCCCCGCGGTTTGTCGAGTGAGGAGGCGAGCGCGTTTTGAAGTTTCGCTTCTCGCCAGCGAAGCTCTCGTTCAGGCGAGGTGAATCCTGGCGCGGCCGCCTGCGGGGCCGAGGGTGGCGAAGAAGCCGGCGCCATGCCAGGCCCTCTCTGTGTGCGGGCGTCTCTGTCGACCGACGCGTCGCCGCCTCCGTCCACAAAGATCCTGTCCATGGCGCCCAGCGAGAGGGAGGGAGGCGGCCGCAAGAGGAAAGAGACGAAAAACTGAGGAAGCTCGTGAGGCGAAGAAAACAGGAAAAGGTAATTTGAAAGGTACTGCCGCGTAGCTGGAGGTAGCGGGAAAGATGGAAACAAACAGTGGAGGAGAAGTTCTTCAATTTCCAGAAGGTGACAAGTAACAAAGTCCGCCAATCCGGTCGAGGCGTCTGGGGAAGCGATTCTGTCAGGAACGTCAACCGCGTCACAATCCTCCTCTTCACCTTGTTCTCCTTGGCCGTCGTCGTGGAGAGAAGTCGTTCTTCCAGCAGGAGTGCTGGGAAGTCGCATGCCCCTCCTGGGTCGCGCCCTGTCTCTCAAATCTCTCGATGCCGGTGCGGGCGTTGCCGGCTTCGTACCGACGGCTTTCGCCCCCACGTTTCCTGCAGTTTCATTTCCAAGGCCTTCTCCGTTCACACCAGCCACGCGCATGTCCTCGTCGATGACGAGGAGAGGTTGGGAGTCTCCCTCCTCTGACGACTGTGTTGCGTGGCAAGACGTCACGTTGCCCTCGCAGGCTCCGTCTTTCTCGTGGTTCTTCTTCCTTTTGGCCTGTCTCTCTCCGGCCTCCGCGCACGCATTCGGCTCCAGCCCCATGCTTCCAGAGGACCCGAAAAGCTTCTCCCGGGCATCAAGCAGAAGCGAAAAAGAGGCCCAGAGCCACTCCCGTCTCCCCGCCGTCCACGCCTCAAGTTCATCCCGACCGCTAGACGCAGGCGAAGAGCAAGCAGATGCGGCGGATGAGGGCGAGGAAGTAGCGTCAGAAAACGAAGGCAACGAAGACAGACGCGGAGACGAAAGGCAAGAAGCGAGGGAGTTGGAATGCGAGGACGCCCCACGCTGAGCTGTCCGAAAAGGCTTCACGCCTCGGCTGTCGGCGTCCGGGACTTCGAGCGAGGCTTCTGGCGGCACCTGAGAGGCGGCCAGAGCCCAGATGAGTCTCGCGAGCGTGAGGAGGAGAAGACGGTCGCATGCAGCGAAGCGCGATTTGTTTCTCTTCGCACAGTTCTTCGCCGCGCCGTCCTCGAGGCGTCGGCCAACCGAAAAGCGGACTCGAGACTCGCCAGCTCCTCGCAAACCTACCGTGGCGTGGGTTCGCTCCTCGTCTCCTGGATGGCCTCTCTCACTCTCGCACTTCCTCGCGGCTTTCTTCTCGGCAAACTCGTCCGTTGTCGCCTTCGCGTTTCCCTCCGCCGCTGCGTCCGCGAGGTCGCTAGGCGCATGCGCAGCAGTCCGCGGTCGGTCCCGGTTGCCTGACACCTTTTCGCCTGCGTAGCCTGTCTCCGGTCCGTCGACCGGCGCGGTTTGCCTGTCGGCGACGCGTCCCTCGATGGCGAGTTTAAGAAGCGCAGTGAAGACGGCTACCATCGCGGAACGGTCACGCGCGGCGTTCTCCCGGCCTTCGTTAGCTTCCGGCGCACGTGCGTGTCTCGCGCCTCGCTCCCGGTGAGCGGGTGCGCGCACGGGAGCGGCATCAGCCCCCGCGACGGAGTGAGGCATGTCCGGGAAAAAAAGGAAGACGAAGGAGGCGCAAATGTGACTCCAGTCGAGCGCTGAACTTGCGTAGAGCCCCGTGGCTTCTTGCAGAGCGCGAAGGTTGAAAGCGGAGTGAAGAAGGAAGCACGGAAGCAGCAAGCGAGAAAGGCGTTGATTGTCTGCGTCTTCAGCAACAACGCCGGCAAGACCAGCCGCCGACGGGGCACCAGGGGAGGACGCAGAGAGGAACGAAGAAGTGGCCGGGGTAGAATATGAAACGGAGTAGGAATCTGAAGAGGAAGGAACGAAGGAGGAGTAGGGCGGTGGGCGTCTCCTGCGAACTTGGAGGATGCGCGTGTAGGTGGGGGGACCGAGCAGAAGGAGAAGACAGCTGCGACGCCAAAAGGCAGTGGGCGAAACAAGAGACACAGGGGGCGAGGGAGACGGTGACAGCAACGCAGACGGCAATGGGGTCTTGCTGAGGCTTCTCCACCTGGAAGTTGACCGGCTTAGATCGGGCGAGAAGAAAAGAGAGAACAAAGTCTCAATGGGGCTCGCCCCTGCTGGCCCTCCGCATGCGTCTTCGCCCAGTGTGACAAGAGCCGATGGACCAGATCCGAGTCCAAGACGTCGAACTACGGCCGAGAAAAGGTGCATAGCGAAGGCGAGCGAACGGCCGCAAGACAGCGCGGCGGCAGACGGAGAGGCGCCTGCAGGTCGCGACACTCGACACGGCCCCTCAGTCGACAGGATAGACGACGATTTGTAGACAGAAGGGAGAGATGGAGACGAAGGGAAGGGCGAGAAGTCGGACAGACCTCGGTCGACGAGGGAGGCGCTGCAGCCAGCCAGGTAGAGCCACGCGAGAGCAGGTTTGAGGAGATGGAGCGATAGGGCGGCAGCGGGCGAGAGAGGAGACAAAGAAGGCACCGAGCCGGAGACCGAAGACGTTAAGGACGCCGGCAAAGGGGCGTCTCCAGATTGGCCTGTGTGCAGTTCACTGACGTCTCGCTCTTCGCACAGGAAACGAACGAGCGAGGGCGAAGAAGACGAGAAGCCCGAGGGCGAGAAGAGGAGAGACTGAAGGGACAGCGGGGACGAAGTGGGAACAAACGGCCAGGCCCAGCTCTGTCTTTGACACATGCACAGAGCGGTGAGAACGAGGGCTGTCCCAGGCTCCCAGGGATGAGGAAGAGAGGCGAGAGGGGAGGCGTGAGCAGACGCGGCGGGCGCGGAAGACTGGGAAGAAAGCAAGGAAAAGCCGCAGCTTCGGTGTGTCTGAGTTCCTCCCCGTTGCTCAAGGGCATCTGCCAGCACCAGCAGAGAAGGCGAATAGAGAAGGCACGGACCGCGAGTCGCGCCGCCTCTCCCGCGGCGTGTGTGGCTAGGACGAACCGAAGAGAGGGAAAGAGAACCGGCGGCGGAGGACGTGGACGAGGAAGAAGTACGAAGAGATGAAGCAGCGGAAGAGCAGACGAAAGAAGAGAAATAGCTGGAAAAAGACAGAAGAAGAGACAAGAGTCCATCTGGACTCGAAGACGCTGGAGGCGCCGAAGACGCATTCGAGAAGGAAGTTCGTTTTCTCTCGTCCATCGCTTGTGCACGGTCGCGTGCGAGATGGAGACGCTCGCCAAAGCCCTCACAGCACGAGATGCAAATGACATCATCGCCTTCGTCGCTCCCTTCGTCTTCACTTTCCTCAGCGACTGTCTCCTCTCTGTCCTTGTCGGCTGCGTTGTCTGCTGCGTCCTGAGCTTCTGCGTCATTTCGAGTCTGCCAGGAAGGCGCAAGGGAAAGCGACTCGAGGAGACGACCGAGACCCGTCCCCAGCACCAGAGCCAGACGAAGGTGCGGCACGGCCTCGCGAAGGAGACACGGGAGATTTCGGTCAGCTGAAAAGCGCGAGACAGCCGGAGCCTCCGGGAAGGACGGCGACGCCAAGGCGTTGCCTCCACTCTCTCTGGCGTCAGCACAAGGCCGCAATGGAGACGAAGGCGACCTAAGAGAGAGTTGGGAACCAGTCGATGAAGAGGCGGAAGTCCAGGCAGACGGAACGATGAGAGGATGAAGCAGGGAACCGAGGAAGGCGTCCTGGGAGTGAACGGCGAACGATAGCAACTTCCGCGAGGGAGACGCTCCGACCTGACCGATGAACGCGTTTTCGTCGGGCAACAGCCAAGGCCACGCTTCATCCTTTGGACTGAAGCCGGGTCGCAGAGACTCCGCGGCCTCTGTTTCCTTTTCAACGCCGTTCCTTTCTTGCCGGTCGACGATGACCTCCAGGTTGTCATTTTTCTCAGGAGACACTGAACCTGACGCACCACGATGGCGACGAACAGGCAATGAAGGCGAGGCCCAGCCGGAAGACAGCCGAGGAGGAGACGAGAGAGAGGAGATGGACGGGAAGAGGCCGTGGAGAGCAGAGAAGGATACCGTGCGGACGGAGAGTCGCAGAAGATGGAGGAGGCGAAATCCACAGCTGGTTTGTATTCTCGCGCTCTCAGATTCGAAGTCTCGCCGCGTGGCTGTGCCTTCCGCTCCCCCTGCGTTTGTCAGTTTCTCGTCGCGTCTGGGACCCGCCGAAAAAGAGGACGCATGAGAAAGGGAGGGCGGGGCGTCACGGAGCGAGGGGGAGATCACAGAGGCCGAGGCCATTGCGTCTTTCGGAGACAGAAGCAGAAGAGGCAGAAGCGCCGTCGCAATAGCATTCTGCTCACGCTCGCGTTCGACCAGCCACTGCTGCGAGCCCAGGAGGGGCCGCGCGCCTTGTCTCCTCGGTGGGGACTCCCGAGCGGCCCGAGAGACAACTGTCTCTGTTTGCTCTCGGCAAGGCACCGCCCTCGCGCTGTCGGAACTGAGACCTCCTCGCCCTTCGGGAAACGGCGGGGAACAGGAGAGAGGGTGGGACGAAGGAAGACGGAGCATCGACGAGACCAAAGCGCAGAGGAGAGAGACAGCGAATCCCAGAGAGGGACCGTCGAGAGACTCACAGCCAATGCGGGCGGACAGCTGTGGCGGAGGCGAGGACAGGAACCCTGAACGCTCCGGGGCTCGAGAGGAGGCTGTCGGGGCCTCCGACGCTGGCGAGAGGAAGGGAGCCGGCGGGAGAGGCGGAATCGCCACTCCGCATTTGGTGCAGCGCACGTCGGTTGCGAAGGCCGCACCGCTTGAAGCACCGAGATGTGCGCGCGAAGCTGAGAAGGAAGATCCACCGGCGGAGAGGCGTGGACAGCACGGCTCGGAGAAAGCCTCGAGGGGCGCGGCACACCAGGGTTGACGCGTCGTCGCTCGCCTCGCTGAGCTCGTCAGAAGAGGCAAATGCGGCGTGACGGTGTGAGGCAGCAAGAGCGCGAACGAGGCCGGAAGAGAAGCCGCCGCCGAGGAGGAAACGGAGAACGCGCCAGGAGAGAGAGACCCGGAAGAGACAGTTGGATCCCGAAACAGATCCCCGCAGCAGGGACATAGCAGCGGAAGTCTCTCTGCACTCTCGACTGGCGAAAAGCAAAGCTGGAATGGCTTTCCTCCAGTTTCCCCCGTTCTGCGCTGGCCCGACATTCCAGGCGCCTTAGCTCTATCACCGACATCGGCAGAGGTCCATGCATTTCCGTCCCTTCCGACGTCGTCTCCCTTCTGGCTAGCCAGGAGCGACAGCCAGAGCCCGTAGCAGAAGGGCGGCGGAGACGGTTCCTCGTCTAGGGTATCTGCGGTTTCGCAGTATCCCTTTGCTGCATCTTCTCGGGGCAGCCGAAAGAGAGTCTCCACCACCCGCTGCGGCAGGAGGAAAGGCCAGCTGGAAGCCTCGGAAACTGCCGACTCGAGCCTCGGCGCCGAGGCAGCCCGAGGATCGGAAGCCCGAGAGGAGGCGGGCAACGAAGGCACCTTTGAGTGCCGGGATGCGCCATGCGAGGTGAAGAGAAGGAAGAAAGGAAAGAGCAAAGAGAGCGCGACGCTGACGGCGGCAGGTGAGGCCGCATCCGGAGCGGCGAGAAAGCTGCAGCCAGAAACGAAACCGCCACGCAGCGGCAGAGACGACGTGTTAGAGAAGGCACAAGCAGGAAGCCTGTGCAACGGACCAGAGGAAACAGGAGACCTCAGAGTCGAAAACGACAGAAACAAAGAAGACAGAGAAGATGGTAGAACCACAGGAGATTGAGTCGAAGAGGATGAGGAAGGATGAGGGCGACACGATCGCCCGCTGCATTGCCTGCATCCGGTAAAGACGGCGAACGACGGCCGCACTACAAGGCGTGAAACGAAGCAGCGACGGAGGACTCGTAGCCGCCAGAGAGCGAGAGAGAGTTTGGGTGTGTAGGGAATGCAGAAAAGAGGGAAAGCAAAAAGACAACATCTCCGCAGATCTATCGGAGCTAGCAGGGGACTGCCAGAAAGGCCTCACCTGAGAAATCGAGCAAGCGCATTTCCGAGGCGTTTCCAAGCCGGTTGCCCTCGGTCTTCTGCTCGTGCCTCTCCAGTCTCCCCGTTCCCTTTCTCAATCCTGCTTGCGGCATGCGTCGCCATCGCTTCACCGCAAAAGCCAACCTTGTAGAGGAGACGCCCGATGGCACCAAGGACACAGAACTGGAGCAGCGACTCCACGGGAAGCGCGGCAGGGCCCGCTTTCTCTTCTGGAAGATCCGCAGGCTGCGCTGCCTCGTCGGGGATCTTTCCAGCTCGGCCGCCGTCTCCCTGCTTCGCAAGTCTCTTCCTGTCCCCAGCCTGGAAAGAGGCAGGCGCAGAAGACGCAGGAGGAAAGGCGCGAGAAAAGGCGCAAGGCTGTGGCAGACCCGAGGGGGAGTCTCTCGCACGCGAACCCGTGGCCGGATAGACCTGTGAAGCGAGAGAAGGAAGGCAGGAGAGAAAAGAGAAGACAGCAGAGAACGGGATGCAGACAAAGTGGCTATATCGCTCAGTGTCCTGGCAAGCACGTGTCCCCTCCACCCCTTCCTCTTCTCTCAGCAGAACGGAAAAAACTTCGTAACGGCACAGTCGCCTCAGGTGCGAATCTGGACTTGCTTTGAACAACAGGAACTCGGCGATCGCGAGGGCAACGACGAGGTAAAGGTAGGCGAAGGTGAGAGGCGTGAGCGACAGCGAGGAGCACGGCAACCCCGAGCCTGAAGTTTTGGTGGGTTCCGCGCACATCCCCTCGCGCGGTGGTTCTGCCTTTGTTCATTTCGTCCATTTGTGTCCTTCCCACTCAAAACGTGGGACACGGGACCAAACTTGTAAACTCGCCCGCCTCCGATACACTTCCCTGCTTGGTATAGCATTCTTCAGTCCTCTGGGCGTCTGTTTTGCGCAACAGGGGGCGCGTTGAAAAACGGGACGCCGCGTTTTGAGTTCCCATTCCTACCTCCCAGAGCAAAACGTCGAGACGCTCTTCCACTGTCAAGGAATCGTCGTCAACGACTGCATGCAGAAGGATCTTAATTCGCTCGAAATGCTCCGTACAGGGTCCGGTCGACCTCATCCAGGCCCTCGCGAGTCGGCGCCCGTGCAAGGATTCCTCGCGTTTCGTGCCGCCTTCGCCGTCGGTTGGCTCGCCTTCCCTTCGACCACCAGACGCAGGCGTGGAAGCCAAAAGAGGCGCGACGCCATCGTCGCGCCTGCGGAGCGCGGAGTTGCCTCGGCCTTCCTCCTCGTCTCCGACGTCTCCGTCGCGGACTGTGTTAGG
Source organism: Neospora caninum Liverpool (assembly GCF_000208865.1). Classification (NCBI taxonomy): domain Eukaryota; phylum Apicomplexa; class Conoidasida; order Eucoccidiorida; family Sarcocystidae; genus Neospora; species Neospora caninum. The sequence continues at coordinate 2,684,366 of NC_018391.1, forward strand.
CTGGGTCGCAGATTCCACGCCCGAGACCCGAGGGAACGCGCGGTGTCTCTGACTCTCTGCGAGAGCGCGAGAAACTGTCGCCACCGTGTTCTCTCTTTGCAAGGCCGCAAGCGAAGTCTTTGGCGATCGAAGAAACTGAGGCGAGAGAGAGACAAGCAGAAACCGTGGGTTGGGAGCGAACAGGGGAAGGCGCGGACAGACACCGAGGGAGGCGACGCATGCGAAGGAGACGAAAACGGCGGCAGGATGGCGACGCGGAGACCGTCGAGATGGAGAGGAATGAGAAAGGCAGTGAGTAACGGTGACTGAAGGACCAGCACGCCAGAGAGCTACGCAAATGAGCAACGACGGCGAAGGGAAATGAAGGGACGAGAGCGGGGGCAAGGCTAAACCCTCGAAGCATTTTTGCACAGAAAGAACCATACGTCCAAAAGGTCGCAGAGTCCCCGGCTGGGCGGGCTCTAGAAACGCGGAAACGGGGGAGACAGCAAAGCGAGAAAATGGATGCGAAAGCCGTAGCGACACCCGCACTTCGAGCAGAAGCGTGAGCACGCCAAACACCGATTGGAAGCTGAGAGACGGGCTACGTAGGGGTGAGCACCAAAGAGAGACAGTTTAGGGAGTTTGGAAACGATCATCAGCGCGGTGAGGGCAGCTGGAGATTGCCCTACTCGGTGAATCTCATGGGTAAGTTGGCGGCGAAGAAGCGCAGAGAAATTCGCGGATCCTTGGGGACGAGATGTCTCTCCTAGGGCGCCCTGCACTGTTGTGTCGAAGCCGGCGAACTGCGGAAACCACCAGATTGCATGGGCAAGGGGAGACCCAGAGGCCATCGGAGACGCCGAATGAGGCGAGAGACGCGGTGCGCTCGCGCGGGCCGTCTGCCAAGCTTGCAGAAGCCGGGCGAGGACATCTGGGGGGAGTGAGGAAAGAGAACAGGCAATGCCCCGCTCCAGCGCGTCGCCGCGAGTTTTTGGCCGGGAACCCTGCAGCAAAATCCAAACGCACGAAAGCGAGATCTAGACGGGGGACATGGACAGACGAGGGGAGACTGAAGGAGAAGCAAAGAGAGACACCGGGAGAAAGAACCGTAAGAGGTGAAGCACGGAGTCACCGACCAGCCTGTCTCGCCATCGTGAGAGGTCAGCTTTCCTTGCGCCCCATTCGTTTTCTTTGCTCTGTCCTTCGCGTTCCTGTGTTGCGCTCCCTTGCGCTTTTGTTTCGCCGCTTCCCCTTCTCGCTTTATCTCTCTGTCTACGGATCAGGCGCGCGTCTTGGTTCGTGCTGTCACCGTCCTCACCTCGGCCGACGAAAGCAATCTGGGAATGCTGGCGAGAAGCGACAGCACCAACGTACTGTCGGCCTTCTCATCCCACTCCGGCTCCGCCTCAGCCTCCGCTGCATCGCATGCAGCTGCAAGTCCTGTTTCTCTCACAGAGCGGCAGCCTGGGTTTTCGCGTGCGCGTTCCTCCGCCTCGTTGCCGTGCATGCGCAGAGCCGGCGGGGAAAGCAGGCGAGCAGCCAGCGCAATCAGCGCGGCTTGGAACGACAGAAATTCTGGCGAAATTGTCGCCGGGAAAGGCTGCGCAGAGAACGGCGACTGCCAGATGGACGGCGAAGCGAGAGACTCGAGCCGGCGGTGGAGAAGGCGGTAGAAGGAGAGGCGCTGATCTGCAGGGAAACGATGCGATGCCGCGCGGAAAACGAAAAACGTGCAGAAGCCACAGCAACAAAGACGGGAGCATGGAAAAAAACGACGCAAGGAAAGGAACGCTCAGCAAAGATTTGCCTGCCCTGTGGCAAGACGCCGGGATTCCAGGAGCGAGACAGAGGGGGGGCCGGAGCCTCATCTCTGCAGCCAACTCACACGTGAAGCCACGCCTACAGGATGAAGCCGGCTAGTGACGGACAGAGAGGAAACGCAGAACCGAACCGTGGAGTGCGGAGGCGTGTGATGAGAGAGGCTACCCCCGTAACACAGGCAGACACGGCCGGCTCCCCGTCTTCCGCGAAGCGGCTCGAAGCGTCAAAGGCCTCACCATTTGTGACCAGCTGAAAGGCGCCTCGGAGCAGTGCTTCGCAGTGGACGATGTTGGGGCCCTCGCAGCGAACAGCGCCGACGAGGGAGAGCGAGGCGATTTCGCTGCCTCGTCTCTCGCCTGCGGCGCGTCCTCGCCGGCACGTAAGGCCTGTCGCCTGTTCGTCATGTTCGTTTTCCTCTCTTTCCCGCTCCTCTCCGCTCCCGGCGACCTCGTCCTCTCCGCGTCCCAGGAGCAGGAGAGGCACCGCCAGGAACACCTCCGCGCGGAGGACAGGGTCGGCGACGGCGGTGAGAAGGAGACGGAGAACGTGGGGCAATTCCGGAGGCTGAAAAAAGAGCAAAACACGCACCACGCCCTCTCGGGCGGCCGAAGCGCCTTCGCACAAGTCGCGCCCAAGGGCTGCTGTGTGCATGCAGGTGCGGACGCGACGTTTCCATTCTCGGCGGGGAAATTGCTGAAGGCGACTGGAACCCAAAACTGAGAAAACGCAAGCGAGTCGCGATCACTGCCGGCGCAAAGCAAATCTCCAGCGAGCGTCAGGAACTGTGACGCATCTCTCGATTTGTCTATCAGGCAGTATCTACCCATGCAGGTATGTATATATATATATATATATATATATATATTCCGTCTAATTTTTATATGGATACATCTACTCATGAGCATCCGGGAGGAACACAGCCCCGAGGCAGATAGAGACCAGACATGTTCACACGTGGCTGTGCGGCTTTCAAAGCCGCTGCAGATGCAGAACACGTGCATGCAATGTGCAGCAACCTCTGTTTCTTGGTGACTCGGACGCACCACGGTCCACGCGGGCTTGGCACCGTGCGCTGGGATCGCACACCGCGCAGAGGTCCAGACATCCAGAAACCGAAGCGCTGCGTCTTCGTCAGCCGGCAGATCCTCGACTAAAAAGTATATGGACAAGAGGCGAGCTACGAGAGGCAGCAAAGGCCCAAACACTGAGGGTACGACCCAGAAGGCCTCGGGGACTCCTCGCAGTTTCCCTGTTTTTTCGTCTCGAGTGCTGCTTTTTTCCCCGCTTCCCGCTGGAACCACCGGATGGGAACGGGCTGCCGCCGAGCCAGATCGAGCGCCTCCTGGCCGGACGGCTTCTTCGCTTCCTGTCTCTTGATGGTCCTTCTCGACGGCCTGCCTCCGATCCCCCTCAGAGGCCGGCCGAGATGCAGACACGACTGCGAGCGCCGGGAGAAAAAGCGTGCGATGCAGAGCGAGGAGGAGCGTCTTCAGCCTGGGGAACCGCAGACACACAAGGCGAGCACCACACTCGCAGAAAGCGAGAAACGCATGCAGTGCAAAAACCGAAAGAGAGCAACCAAACGGTTTCAAACCGGGGATAGGGTGAGCAGCTACCGACCAGGCGATGAGTATTGGCTGCCGACCTACGCATTCCGGTTTCCACAACGTTCTATTCATCTTTGTCCTCCCTCTCCACAAATATACCTAGATGCCCAGGGACATACACGTATGTATATATATATATATATATATGAATCGGTCTCGATGTTCGGTACGCCTTCACCCTTGACGAGAAGCATGTGAGTGTTCTCTCTCTTTTTTTGAATCTTCCGTCTGTTGTTTGGCTGCATTTGTCGTGCGCACGTCTCATGCTTGTTTCTCCCGCGATTGCCCTCGATCTCTGTTTCTCTTGCGTACCGTCTGGAATAGACGTGGCGAACGTCTGTTCTGAGGGACGCCCACCGGGCGGTCACTGTCGGTTGCGAGGAACTGCATGCGTCGCCGTCGCCTCTCCCTCCACTTTCTGCGTCGCTCGACTCTCCTGCAAAATGCAAGACGAGCGTTATCCAGGAAGCCAGAAGCTGGCGCTCGTCGTCGAGACGCGTTTCCGAATCCGCCTCTCGCGCTTGCTCACCTCGCGCGTTTGCCTCTTCTCTCTCCGGCCTGTGATCTGCTTCGTCTCCGCGCGCTCGCTTGCGACGTTGCAGGTTCCGAAGGGCCGGGACAGCCGTCAGAGAGATGGAAGAATCAAACACATGAGAGTCGCCAGGTGCATGCATGCGGCTGGCAATCTCCGCCAGTCTCCCCAGCGCGCCCTCGATGGCGAGGCCACACAAGTGCATGCAGGCTTCGTCCTCCGCGTCTCCACCTTTGCTGGCAAAGGCTCCGCAGGCGCCTGCGAGAGAAAAAAGAATTGCCTCGTCCGTCGATGCGCTTGGGAATACGGACGACAGGAGCAGCGAAGACACTGCGAAGGGAGGAGACGAAGAGTGGCGGGACGGCAAGGTGCGTTCCGCGTTCGCCTCGTCCTCCTGGTCGGCTGGAGATACCTCGTCATCTATCTGGGTGGTTCTGGGGCAGTTCGCTCGCCTCACGTCGTCTGTCAAAGAGAAGGCCGAGCGCGACAACGAGTGCCCAGACGAGGAGGAAGAAGAACGAGCGAGAAACCAGGAAGAGAGAGAACCGGGGGAAACCGAAGCTGACGGGCACGGGCACTGTGCAAAGCTCGGCAGGCGAGAGGGTCGGAGGAAGGCGCACGGGGCGTCACGCATCGCGGGCAAAGAACCAAGAGAAAGCAGCTGAACTAGCAGTTGCTGAAAGAGAGAAAGCGCAGCTGGATGCGCTGCCTGGCGAGCGGGAGGAGGCTGAAGCGGACCGGCCAGCGGCGAGCCCGCAAAACGGTAAGTCGACGAAAACGACGAAAAAGAACTGGACGAAAGAGAGGAGGGCAGGAACCCAGAGGCATGGTGTTTGAAGGCTCGTTTGTCGGCGAAGGACAACGAGAGCAGAGTGCGCGGAAAGAGAGAAGGCCAAGACTGATCGATGAGACGAGACGGCAGCGGGGGATGAGCGGCTGCATGAAGACAGACCAGCAGGACGATCTGACGCCAATTTGAAAGAAGGGAACAATACCCAAAGGGTGACAAGAAGGCCCGCGAGAAGAGCGTTAGAAGCACAGCCAGTGGGCAACATTCCCGATCTTGCCACGGTGGAGCGAGTTGCATGAGGTGAAAGGCTTTCGGAAGTCGCGAGAATACCAAACTAGATCCTAGATCCATTGAATGCAGCCCTTCGACAGGCGACGGAAGTGTCCGGATGAAAATATACACACTCTCGCGTTCACGCCCACAGAGTGACAACGGCAGTGTGCCGACAGCCAGACGGAAGCGCGTAACATGACAACAGAAGAAACACAGAGTCAACAGACATTGGTCTCGAGAGGAACAGCTCATCACATATACACTTGCTAATTGGATACATTTATTCATAGTCTTGAGTGGACACAAATATATACACATATCTATGCATATATATATATATATATATACATGCAAACGTGGTGATGAGTGTGTATTATAGACTCAGAGACAGTGAACCGAAGCAACCCATAATATTCATATATATATATATATATATATATATATATATATATATACGGATGTTGGATATGACGCTGGATAAACAGATACGTCTGCATACCTGTGAACTACAGATGGGTGTGTGTGATATTCATCCGGCGACTTGAAAAGCAGTCGTCCTTACCTAGGGCAGCGAAGCCCTCGATTGCTTCCGCGACGAATGTCCCCATATCCACAGTCCAGTTGCCAGCAGCACCGGCCGCTTCGCCTTCGCCGCTGTTTCCACATCGCTGGTTTCCTAAATAGTTGTCTAAAACCTGCATGCATGCGAGGAGCGAAGCTGCCCAGTCCTCCTTCACCAGCCACAACAGTCGCGGAAAAGGATTCGCGGAACCGTTTCTCTCGCCACGATGTGCGCCGGCGCTCGCAGCGAAGGCCGACCCCGAAGTCGGAGACAGACAGACAGCTGGAGGAAGAAGCGGGGTCAGACAGGACAGGAGGAGCGACGCCGCTTCCGCGACACGACACAGGGCGCGCATGCAAAGGCCTGCATGCACCCAAAACCAAAGAGAGACAGGGACACACGGTCGAGACAGCAAACCCAGTGGCAGGAAACGCGCCGGCTCAGATGGCCGTGCAGCCGCGCAGGACCAGATGTATTTACCCCAAAGAGAGATGTATGGAGAGATGTGTCCTGAGTGGTATACACGTCGACGCTTTTAGAAAGCTGTACATACCAAGATCCATATAGATGCGTGTCCCAATATATATATATATATATATACATATATATATATATATATAGAGAGAGAGAGAGAGAGGTACGAGACAACAGCTGTCTAGACACCTAGAAAGATACATGTGAAGGCAAAGATCTCGGTAGAAACACGGACCGAAAGATGGCGCCAACCAAGAGATTTAAGCGGCGGCAAGCAGCACACAGGGGGGAGAGCATGAATGCAGGGTTTTCAGAGACGACCTCTTGAGCTCTGGACATAGGGAGGCCGTCCACGATTCCTTTGCGTCGCCCCCGAAACGCTGGGACAGAGAGCGGGAACACGAGTGAAACCTGCGAACGGTGGTGGCCGACGCGAGATCATTTGGCGAGTTGAGGAAGCAGCGGAAAAGAAAGGAACGAGGATCTCTAAGAAGCTAAGGAGTCGGTGGAGAGAAAGCCGCATGTCAAGAAGCACTTGCATTTGGTGGCCGTCAGACATGCGTGCGTGGTGAACTCTTCAAAAACGCTGAAGGCGCTGGATCGAGGCCAACGCGCGCTGAAACGCGGATGCAGCGACACGTGTGTGTCAGGACACAAAGGCCTGGAGATAGGCGAGAGCAAAAGGAAAGAAAAGGAGACAACGAATGAAAACAAGACAGAAACGACAGCGCGTGTACCTCGTGGGGCGTCGCGGTCGATCCGACCAGTGAGGACATCTCTCACGAACCGCAGGAGGCTCCTGAGAGTCACTGCGTTAGCCAGAAGCATCTCATCGTCTTCTTCATAGTCGTCGTCTGCATCGGATGCTTCTTCTCTTGGTTCTTCAGCCTCCGTCTCTCGCCTGAACCGCTTTCTTCCTGGCAGTTCACCTCGGCCTTCAAAGCGGGACGAGACAGTGGGAGATGAATAAGAAGACGCACCTGGACTCGAGGACGCTCCAGGCACAGACGAAAAAAGTTTTTTTAAAAGCGGTAAAACAACCGTGCCGAACGCCTTGTCAACGAGAGCAGCTCCTGATAAGGCCCGAGCCGGCTTCTTTGTTCCTCGCTCGCCGCCTCTCGGAGGAAAGGTCATGTCTCCTTGCGTCTTCGTGTCCGTCTCTCTCCTTTCTCCTGCGCTCGCCTTCTTCTCCCCCCGGCGTCCATCTCCTCCGTCCCAGTCGTTTGCGCTGCGTGTGGACGGCTCGCCAGTTGAAAGTCTTCTTCCACGCGTGATCGCGGTCTCGTTCCGTCTTCCTGCCTCGCCGCCGCCCTGTCGCTTCTCGCCGTCCTTCCGTCGCTTTTTTGAAAGCGAGTCGTGGGGACAGGAAAAGATCGAGAAGCTGCAAGGCGTGGAGCAAACGGCGGTGGAAGGGCCATCGCCAGGGGAGAGAGAAGAGCCGTGAGGAAGGGAATTAGATGAGCATGCACAGGTGAAACGGAGGCTCGAGTCAACAGCCTTGAGCGCGAGAGTCTCGGCGGTCAAACTCGTCAGGCCTGACACAGTGTGCTGGAGCTGCAGTTTTGCTTTTCTTCTCTCTTCTCTTCTTCGGGCCAACGAAGAGAGGCACGCGGAGCCGCGGCGAGCACAAGACGAAGACGAAGAAGATGAAGACGCGGAAGAAGCGAAAGACGAGGAAGAGGAAAAAGAGAAGGAAGAGAAAGAAGAGGAGGAAGAAGAGGAAGAAGCGAAGGACGATGAAGAGGAAGAAGAGGAAGAAGCGAAGGACGATGAAGAGGAAGAAGAGGAAGAAGCGAAGGACGATGAAGAGGAAGAAGAGGAAGAAGCGAAGGACGATGAAGAGGAAGAAGAGGAAGAAGCGAAGGACGATGAAGAGAAAGAAGAGGAGGAAGAAGACGAATAAGAGGAGGAAGAAGAGGAGGGAGAGAAGGAAGAGGAAGAAGAAGAGGAGGGAGAGGCAGAGGGTTTCATGAGGCCTCTGCCTTCTCCCATGGTGCCGTGACGGCAGCACAGCGAAAGGTTCGTGTCGAACAGGAGATTGGCACCAACGCGAAAAGGACAACACAGACGACGCGTGGGGGGTAGGGCAGAAGCAGAGAGACAAAAAAGAGGCGTGACCAAGAAATCCTTTCAGGACGGCGCTCTACTGCTCTCCGTCCGTTCAAACGGTGGACAGGAAGCAAAGACGAAGCACGCACTAGCGCAGACGAGACCGGGGCCAGCCCCCTCTCTCTGTCTCTTCTCTCGTCTCTTCTCTCTGTCTCTTCTCTCTGTGTCTCCTGTGTGCGAGCCGTCATCCTTCCAGGGCCCTACAAAACGACGCACAACACTTCTCCATCTTCTTCCTGGTTCCCTGTCCTCTTCTTCGTTGCGCGTCACCGGGGTTTGTTGCCTCGCTCAGGCGCGTTCTCGACCGCTGCCTTCCGTTCTAGGCTCCGCAGAGGGGAAGCTCGGTGTGAGCCTCGTTCCACGGTTGCAAGAAATCTCTTTCGCGCGGCCTTGCAAGTCGAATCGATGAGGAAGGAAGGCGAAAGAGAGGGAGACTCAAACAAAGAAGGAAAAAGGCGACAGAAGACCCGCCCGCGTCGCCCTCCAGCAGTTTTCGCAAGGCGCGAAAACAGGTGTCTCGCAGTGAGGAGACAGTGGGGTTGGTCATCGAGCCGGGGTTCGGTCTCGACGCATGCATGCATGTTTTTCGGGTAAAAGAGTCTCTCACGACGACATGAGGACACATTTCCTGCGCCTCGCGTGTGTGTCACGAGTGCGTCGCGTTTTTGTTTGAGAGTCTTTGTGTCGAAATGTGAGGGGGATAGCGCGGAAAAAGCGGCGTGGAAACTCAGACTGTCGCGCGAGTCTTGGAAACTGCGCTCGCGGCTCAAATCTGCGAAAAGTGAGAGGGTGAAAGAGAACGACGCTGCGTTGTTCTCCATCTCTCCAGCGGCGTGGTTTTTTCGCACTTTCCTTCCCTCTTTTCTGTTTTCTCGAGGCATCTCTACTCCTCTTTTCGTCGTCTTCTCTCTCGCGGCCCAGAAGCACCGAGCTCGTCTCCGCCTGGCTTCCGACACGTGCCTCCGCGGGTGGCCGCCTCGTTCCGCTCTTGGGCCCCACACGCCCGCAAGACAGGACAAAAGACGCTGCGCGGAGATCAAGAGAAGAAACGAAAGGGAAAACAATTGGAGATCTGGAGAGAGACGACCTCCTGGAGAGCACGAACAGCGCAGCTGCGCATGCGCCGCCTCCTCGACGCCACGCGTTGCTCTCTTGAGACTCGGGTGGCCCCTCGCCTTCTTCCCTTTCGTCTTTGCTTGCCTCGCCTTCTCCAGGTTTTCCGCTCCTCGCTTTCTTTTCCGCCGCCGCTCTCTCTTCCGCGGCAGCTGTCTCCGCATGGCCATCTGCGGTTGACATCTTTTTGCGATTTGTTTTCTCGGGGAAAATTCGTGTCTCCATCTCCTCACCTCCTTCTCCATGGCGCCTGCGCACTTGTGGCGAGCCTCCTTCCCTTTCTCGCGCGCCTTCTCCGGCACGCACGTTTCCTCCTCTCTCGCGCCCTCCAGGCAAATCCGCGCCTCGCGTTCTTCCGCGTCTCCTCTCTCCTCGAGTCCTGACTCCTCGCCCTCGCATCTTTGTCCCTTTGCTTCCTCTTTTGCACCCTCCCTCGCTTCTGCTTCGTTCTCTGGCGGCGCCGCCTCTTGGCGCGTCTCCCCGTCCCCGCGCCGGGCGACACACAGACCAGGGAGCGCCGTCTGGAACGGCGCCTGCTCTGCCAGCGCTCTCGCCCTGTCTCTTCCGCTTTCTTCGTCCTCGCCCGCGCCCGGTTCTCCCTTTGCATGCATGCATGCGCTGCGCTCTGCCGCCTCAGTCGCCGCGGCCCCTGCGCCCGCCTCGACTTCGCCAGGCGGCGCGCAAGCGACTGCAGCCGCTTCAGGTGTCCAGGGCGAGGCAGCTGTCGAGCGATCCGCCCATGCAGGCGCGACTCAGACAGCGGAGAACCCGGTCGATGCAGACCCAAAGCGTAAAGAATTCGCGAAGCAGCAAGAAGCAGTAGGCTCTGAAACGCGCCACGAAGCCTCTGAGCAGCACGGCGGCGAGGACGAACCACGAACCGGCGGGCGGTTCTCAGCAGTCTTCTTATCCAGTTTTCTTCTGGGAGGATTGGTCCTGGAGGGAGGACGCCTCTACGAACGCGCTGCCCGAGAGAAAAAAACCTTCTCAGGTGAGCACGCGTTCCTGGTCCTATGTCAAGGGTTCTCCCGTCTGGCGTCTTGTGGCAAAGCGAATCTGTGGCGTTGTGTTCTTCAAGCATCTCTCCCTTCCTCGTCTACGTCTCTCCCCTCCGTCGCTCCGAGCCTTCTCGCTTGTGTGTGTGCCGCAGTCGTCTGTCTTCCCCTCTCGCGCCTCGTGTGTTTCGCGCCTTTGTTCTCTTCACCGGTTCGGGTGTTACGTGGTTCCCTCTCGCTACCCACAGTTCGCTTCGTGCTCCTATTTACACCTTGTCTGCGGGTTGTTTGTCTATCGGCCTGTAGGCTTCCTTTTCGTTGCGTGTACAGCGAGAGGCTCTTTTCACCTGTGGCTTCGCTGCCTCCTCGTTCACTCCCTCCCTCTTCGTTTTTCTTCGCTTGCTTGCATCCCCCTGTCGCCTCTTCCGTGGATCTTCATCCACCGTCTCTCCTTTATATTTTCTCTCTTTTTCGTGTCGTCGTCTTTTCCCTCTTCTTACACTTCCCCCTGCTTCTCTGCCTCTCGCCTTATCCGTCGTCTCCGATGGTGCTTCGCGGAAACCCGCATCCTTTGTCTCTTTTAGCCTTTTCCTTCTCGCCGGTTCCTCCGTTGCTTGCTGCCGCCTCTTCGGGTTCGTCGTCGTGGCTGTGACTCGCTTCCGCCGTTTCCTGTTCGGTGGTTTTTCACTTCCTCTTTGCATGCGAAGACTGGGTTTCGGGGCCTTCGTCGGAGGCGCGGCAGCAGCCCGTGGCCTTCTGAACGGCCCTTGCAGACACCGGAACACAGCCTTTGCCGGCACTTGTCATCGTGACCTGCAGGCGGCGTTTTGTCCTTCACGCAATAGGCTGCTTGTTTTTGTTGTTTTTGCTGCATGCAGCGGCTTTTGTCGACGAAATCCGCGATCTAGATTCCCATATGAGCAAGTGGAACGAGCAGCTCCATCTTTACCTCGATCAGGTCAGACACACGCGAGGAAACGCCTCGCGGCAAGAACAGCCGCGTCTCCGTTTTTCGCTGCGCTTGGCCCACACGAAGGAGATTCTCTGTGCACGTGCTGGAATACAGCCCAAGGGAGTCGGCCGCCCTTCCATCCACAATGCAGTTGCTTCCGCAGCGTTCTGCATCTCTCGAGCTGTGGATAGGTTCATATTGTCGCATGGGCTCATCATGACTAAATCGCCACTTCTATGTAGGTTTACATGCCTTTCGTCCTTACCCATCTTAAGGCCGAGAGCTAGAGACAGAGAGCGCGTGTTCGATTCTCCTTCCACCTTCTCTGTTCCCCGCGAACTCCTCGCACGGTCGCACCCGTACAAAACCCGCGACCCAAAACGCATGCGCTCGTTGTTGTCGCTGCTTTCCCGTGTCTTTTCTCTAGAAGATCGGCACAGGAAAGAAGGAGGCAGAGCCGCTGTTGCCGGATCTTGCGGAGATTAACGCACCCGATTTGATGCCGACGCTAGTCTTGAACTTTGACAACGTCCTGGCGTCTATCGCGTACGACGTAAGCAAAGAACGCGGAATGCTTTTTGAAAGTAAACCGAGCCCTACACTGGGATGCATGCGTTTCGTCTGGGCTCTCAAAAGACGGCGGAGGGGCATCCCACGTGTGTGTCCTCATCTCTTCCGTCTTGTTCCCTTCCCTACCCATACGCATGTCTCCTGGAGTCCCTCACTGTCCCAGGCTCGCCGCCCACCGGTCGGGTCTCGCTGTGTGGCTAGGCACAGCGGCATTCCCTTCTTGCATGCGCTGCCCCCGCGCCGTCTCACGGGGGCCTTTTCAGCCCATGTCGCTCTCGTTTTCCCTGCGCATGCAGCCGGTGAAGGGGTACATTGTTAGGAAACGCCCTGGAGTCGATGCCTTCCTCTCGACGCTGGCGAACTTCTACGAACTCGTTCTCTGGAGTGACCATCCGTTCCCGTTCATCGAGGACTTGCTCCGCGCGCGCCTCGAGTGGCCGATCTCCTTCACCCTCTACCAGGAGAACATGGACCGCCGGGGATCTTCCCGCTATCGGGTAGGAGAGCCTGCAAAAAGGCAGTTGAGAGAAGACCGCGAGGCGCGGAGGGAGACGACGAACGCAAGTCGTCGCGCCTCCCCGTCCTGGGGTCTTCACTGGCCGCGGCAATCACTTAGGGCAGACTCGCAGCAGCTGCGTTTGGAAACGTGATTTCGAGAGTGAAATGCGATTTTCTCAGAACCTCGAGCGTCTCGGCCGCCGAATGGACCGCGTGCTGTACATCGACGTCGACGGCGCCCATCTACCCGCGACGCAAACCGGCAACTTTATCAAAGTGACGCCCTTCCACGGTGCGCTTGTGTTTCTTTTCCGAGATGGCCCGCGTTGCCTCTGGGGGAGGTCTTCCCAGAGAGACGCGGACGCGCCTTACCAGCCGATGGAGAATACCATGCATGCGCCGTCTTTGTTTACGCACAGGCATCCAGACGCGCGTTTGGCAGCTCCGTGGGAATAACCGCTTTTCGGAGGGCTGTGTAGGCAGCGTTTGGAGCCGCGCCGAGCGCTTTTAGATGCACGTGTTGCATGCAGGCTGGCGCTGCCTAGGTCGGTGCCGGTGCCGAGTTTTTGACAGTTTTGCATGTGGATGGATTGCAAACATCCGGCGCCGACGTCTCCATCTGGTTGCACATGCGACACGCGCTGTCTCACGGTCTCAGTTTCTTTCCTGCATTTGCTTCCTTAACCCCGAGCACACAAGATACTGAAGGATCGCTGTGCACCTATTGTGGTGCCGTCTTCGGCCTATACAACAAACCTGCCGTGGCTCGAAAGACGCACGCGTATGCCTATCGTCTGAACTCTCTGTACCTATAAAGGTAAATATAGATATGTATATATGTTTCATTTGGCCAGTCGTGGTTCTGTGCGTCCCACTGTGTGACCAGGCGAAGCGCAAGAGATGCTTGAAGACCACGCTTTGCCCGAGTTAACGGACTTTCTCATCGGCGCGGCGGTCTCTGCAGGAGACGTGAGGGAAATGCTTCTGCGTTATGGCGGGGGCGCCGACGGCAACGTCGGCAAGCGGTTTCTCCTCGAGAAGATCGACGCAGAGAAGCGCGCGAACCAGCGCAGAAGCATCGGACGCGTTTTCGGGCTGAGTGGTGGACCACCCCCCCAGCAGAGACAGAAGTGGGAGAAGGCCTAGGGGAGAGGCGGGGAAGGCCGAAGTCTAGGCCCCGCTTCAGAGACAAGGGCAGGCGCGGAGCGAGAAACGAAGCCGGACCTCTCTAAGCGGGAAGCGCAGACACCGCGGTTCGTGAACGTTCCAGCAAGCGAGGCAGCGGACAGCGGCATGGCCGAAGCTGCGCGCGCCGACGTCGCAGAAACCGCGAAGTTGTGTGTCGACAGTCGAGACAAGCATGTGGGACAGGTCTGTTCCACCGGGCGACACCACGCGAGTCAAGGGGAGTGAGGGCGGCGGTGAAAGATCAATCAGAAGACTAGAAAAAGAGCCAAGCAAAGAAAGCGATGGCGGGGCGGTGTGTATGTGCAGAATGGGCGGATTAAAAACCACCAACTGTCGAAAGTCGTCCTTAACCCAGCATCAGCTGCTAATCTTCGCCTTGGCAGAAGCGGGGAGCTCCAGGAGGCAGGCGGCGGCAGAGCGCCGGTAGACGATACGCACATGCGGGATGTCGCTTTGTGTAGGTACACACAGGCCTTCTGAACTTAGAAGCCCCGTGCGTGCGTGTGTCTAGGAGCCGACGTGGGGATGGCCTGGGCAGCGACACACCAGAAGGCAGGAAGGGAAGAAACCGCGAGAAGAGGGAATGAAGAAGCGGGAAGGTGGACGGCGTCTGCAGAGAGACCGGGTTGTGCGGACGATAGAGAGACGAAGACGGGCGAAGAGTCGAGGGAGGCATCGAACGTGACGGGGCCGGGGTCAAACGACAGGGAAACGCGTCCGCGAACGCAGCTCTGGCCTGTGGGGGAAGGCCAGGAAACGATGTTTTTTAATGGCTGCGTAGTGCATGAACGCAGCCGAGGCACGGACAAGGCCTTCATCTGTCAAGAGCAAGGGAACTCGTGGAACCGTGGAAGCATGCGAGTCTGATCAACTTTAAGCGAATACATATATCTATATATACATATATATACGTATATGTGTATATCCATGGAGGAACTACCCATGAAAAAAGATATAGATGTATATGCATATTGTTCGTGTGTCCCCGTGGATATACATGTATATGTATGCGTGAGTAACCCTGTGTCATTGCGCCAGTGGGTTGGGTGACAAACTGGATTTGTCTCTCTCCAGTGATGGGACTTCTTCAGCTCTCTGTTCCGTCTGCTCGGTCCAGATATATGTCACGTTTTCCGTCTGATCGCCCGTGGACGCAACGACTTCGCTGCAGCGTTTATTCCTGACCCGCCTGTGCCGTTTCATCTTTCGATTTTCGCGGCGGCGTCACCGGATCCGAATGTCCCTCTCCCCCCTTTATGCTGCTGGCTCGTGTCCGCCGCGTCGCCTCGGGCGCCTGCCTGGGCCTCCCTTTCGCCTCTCTGGAGGTTGCTGGCATTGTGCGGGTCTTCCCAGGCAGAGAGAGGCCGCGAGAGAACGTGGCGAAATCGACGACACAGATAGACCAAGTGTGTATGTGTGGATGCGACGCAAATAGCCAAGAGCGCGAGGCGAGTGTGTCGGTAGCGGCGCGCACACACTCAGGAATGCAGGAAAGGGAATCAAATCTCACGTAGCGGTTTGCGTTTGAGCAACAATGTAAAAAGTGGTTGCTTTCGAACCACAACCCGGGGCAAGTGGTGCATCTCGGTACACACGTGACAAACAACCCAGCATCGCATTCCCGTGTCCCCAACCAAAGACCACGGCCCCACAGAGAGGCCCAAAACCGCACCCCTCCCATCTAGGGTTCCTCGCCATCTTGCTCTCCTCTCCATGCAAGGCAGGTGCGAGTGTCTCTTCGGTGAGATGGTCACACACGCGTGTTCGCCAACCATCCTCTTTCCTTCCTTCTTCCACTGTCTTTCATGCACCCTCCGATCGCTTCCAGTCCCCTTCGACGTGAGGTTGCGTCTCGCGTCTTTTGACGCGCTTCCGTCGGGTCTTCTCGTGAATCGCCTTCACAAAATCTTCACCATTTTCGCTTTTCCTTCCTTTTACCTTTTTGATGCATTTTACCGGCTGTCTCCCGATCCCGTTGACTGGTTTTTGCCTTTCGCTTCAGCCGCGGTGGCACGCTGGCGTGTCAACAGGGGCGAACGCTTGGGCACAGGACGCGAGCGCACTCCTGAGGTTTGGGTTCCTCGCCTCGATTTTCCACCTGCAGGTTAGCTCTCGTCAGAGGACGCGTCCGACGAGCTGCTCTCAGCCTCTTCTTCGTCGAACAAGGAGCGGAAGTCCAGATCGCTCTCGTACTCTTCTTCGTCTTCCTCCAGTCCCACTTCGCTCTCGTTCTCTTCGTCCCAGTGTTGGCCTACCTCCTCGGCCTGGTCTTCGTCGTCGCCAGGGAACATTCGACGTCTTTCTCGGCTCCACTCCTCTTCGTATTCTTTCTCGCCCGAAGATCTGGAGCGGCGCGCGGATCGAGCGTTGCTTCGGCTGCGTCTCGCCGGAGTCTCGGGCGCCTCGTCCTCATCGAAGACTTGCGAGGCAAAGTCGGCGAATGCCGAGAAGAGCGCGTCCGCAAAACCGTCGATGTCTCCATCCGCGGCTGGTTGGTCTCCACGACCGCGCCCGAATCCCGAGGCCGCTTCGCCCCCCTGAGGGTCGTGCCCACGCGTCCCTCGCTCCACAGCCTCTCTGTGGAGGAAGCGGGGCTCATCGGGGGACCGGCCATGCCGGTCGAAATGTCTCCGTTTTGTCTTGTTGCTCAGCAACTCAAATGCGGAGCGAATCAACATGAATTTCTCTGCATGCGACAACGTCTCCGAGGCCTTCTCTGCGTCACTCGCGTCCTCGCCACCAGACGAGGGAGAGGCAGCGGTGGAACCGACACTTCCAGAAGAACTCGAGGTCGATTGCGCCGCCAGTTCCTCGCCTTCCGTTCCGTTCTCCTCGCGGCTCTCTGTGGACGTGTTCTCTTCGTCTCCCTTACTCTCTTGAGATCTGCTCGAGTCTTTCTTGTTCCTCAACTCCCTCCCCTCCACAGTGTCGGGGTGACACAGTTTCGCCTTCTGTCTGTAGGCCAGGCGAATACACTCTTCGCTACTGTTGGAAGGCACTCCGAGGATCTCGTACGGATCGAAGTACATGCGTTCCTCTTCTTCGACGCGCGGTTCCTCCGTCTCGGGTTCCTCGTCTGGGTCGACGCTGAAAGGCGCGGAGCGAGCAGAACCCTTGCCCCCCCTCTTCTCTGCCGGCGGGGCGGAGGACTGTCTGGAGCTCTTCTTCCCCGTCTGCCCTGACCGGACTTGCTTTCCCTTCTTTCGCTGATCGCCGGAGGCGGAAGAGGCCGTTCGCGTCGCTCGCACCTCCTCGTCCGGCGCGAAGAAAAAGGAAAAAATGTCTTCTGCGTCGAACGAGCCGTCGTCCTGGACCGGGGGAATCGCGACGCCTTCCAGCCCTCGAATGTGGGCAACCTCGCAGGTCGCCGGCGGCCGAGACGCAATTGGACACGCCCCCGTCTTCGGAGGAGCCTGGAAAGAAGACGGTTTCTTCGCGCACTTGGGTGAGGGGTTCGCGTCAGACCTGGAAGAGGGCGGGCACTCCTCGGCTCTCGATCGGCGATGCGAGGCAGCCTGCGCGAAGAGAAAACCGTTCGTCTGCGCGGCGCAGCCGCTCGAGAACGGAGGGGAGAGTGGCGAGAGAAGAAGGGAGGCGAGAAGCGCAGAAAGCGTGAGGAGGGCCGCGACAGACCGCGAGAAAACTGACGGACGGACCGACGCGCCTCCCGAGACACCGCGCACAGACTGGCCAGTCGCCCTACACGGTCGGACGGAAGGCGGAAGGGAAAAGGCAGAAGAAGTCGCGAGAGGCAGAGTCGAGCAAGGAGAAGAGAGATACAACTTTGCGTGATGCGCGGGAGGGCGTCCCCCGGGGGAGGAACCCGCTGGCCCCTGCCCCGTCGCTCTCTCCGCAACCGCCATCTTGCGCCAGTCCGGATGCCGCCGCTGAAACCTTGCAGAGGTTGAGAACTCTTGGCGTGCGCGCGTCTGCGTCCTTTGAGCGCGTGCGCCTTCAACGCGCGAGGTCCGCACAACCTCCGCGAGGGCTGCTCGACGAATTCCACGCGCAAGATCGAAGCCTCGATTCCTGCAGCGGCGACTCGCCCGGACAGAAGGCGCTGCCGCGTGGAAGGAGCCGCTTTGCCGTCTCTCGCACCAAAACCGAGCCGGAGAAAAGGAAAGCTTGGACTCGACGGCCGGAATCGAGCGCAAAGCGGTCCCGTCCGCGCGGCCGGCTCTGGCGAGAGAGGCGCGAGTGTCCTGCAAGATCGTAGTTGCGAGACCGCGAAAACGGAGAGGAAGCCACACAAGTCGGGAAAAAACTGCAGACGGGTGCCCGAGCATGCACCAGACACTACAAAACTCTAGCGGGTCTTTCATGGCAAATGCGAAGGAGAAACGCCACGCCGCGCCTGGCATGCATGCGCGGGGCCTGTCGCTGGCTTGCCCTCATGCGGTCGGTTGCGACCAGCCGCGAAGGAGAGAGAGTGGGCCAAGAGCCGCCCAGAAAACCTCCAGACAGACACAGCCGCTTCGATCTCCGATGAATTGCAGGAGTCAGGAGAGAGTGTGCAGGTGTCTGAGCGCGGCGGTTTTGCGGAGAGAGTTCTCCGGGAAAAAAAGCGAGGAATTTCGGGTTTCTCCGGACCAGTTTAGGGCGTTCAGCCTCTCGGGAGCATCGCGCTCGCGCTCGCCCGCACACGGGGAGTCAGCGAAGTTGTCCTCGCTCCCCGACGCCTGTTTCTCTCAGTCTCCCTTTCGTCTTTTCGTGTCTCTCTTTTCAAGATCTCCTCTGTGTGTTCTCAAACGACCTCGTCTTTTCCGCGTTTCCTGCGTTCTCGGTTCGCGGAGTGCAGTTTTGGGGCTTGCCTTCCTTTCCTCTTGCTGCGCGAGGCGAGCCTGTGCGGAGTTGCGTTTGTCGCTCGAGAAACCTCGCGCCTCGTCAGCCAGTCGCATTCCCCGCTCGCGGCCGTGTCTCCTCTCCCACTCTGGACGAGCGGTGGCCACGGAAGAGTCTCACAGAAAGGCGGAGACGCCGCAGAAAGAGGCAAGCGGGGGAAGACACGTACGCCAGAAATGGGAAAACGCGCAGCGAAATCAAAACCCCAGCAGCGACGGGAGGCGGGGCGCTGCTCCAACCGTCCACGGCTCTGTTCCCCGATTTCCCACTGAACGGACGGTTCCCAACATGGCTTCCGGGGCTCGGTCTTGTTGCCGACACGACTGGCGACCGTTGGAGGAGGCGCTTTCCGTCCCTGTCTCTGCAGTCGACGCCGCGTTTCTCGAGAGGCTCGGACACCTCTCAGGACTTCCTCTCTTCTACTCGTCTGCACTGGTCAAGGCCGCTTCGGCCCCGTCCACCGCTGCGAAGCAGGTGAGCGGAGAGGACGCGCAGACTCAACGCCGGGGAGACGGCAAAGAGAGAGGGGCGGGAACTGCAAACGCGGCCTTGAGAGAGATCCCCACCTGCTGTAAAGACACGTGCGAGGCTCGACTCTTTTCCGACCGCCTTGCTGACGAAAGGGAACGCTCGTCAGACCGAAGCTGCCCGTCGTCCGGTTTTCCGTCTTCTCGGCATTCAGATTCAACTCCAGATGCGTCACGGAAGCCGGGGCATCCTCCAAGCGAGGGACTGAGATCTTTCTCATGCGTCACCTTCTCTCCACCCCCTCCCTCTGCACGCCTAGGACAGCGGCTGTGGCAGTCTCTTCAGCACCTGCGAGGCGCCGTTTCGCCCGCAGCCTCGCACTCGCCTTCTTCGACTGTCCAGAGTGAAGAGCCGAAAAAAGTGCTTTTAGGCCTCCATACAAGACCGGCAAACTCGTCTCCCAGTTCCGCTTCAACCTCTTCTTCCTCCAGTTCCGCTTCAACCTCTTCTTCCTCCAGTTCTGCGTCAACCTCTTCTTCCTCCAGTTCTGCGTCAATCTCTTCTTTCAGTTCCGCTTCAGCCTCTTCTTCCTCCAGTTCCGCTTCAACCTCTTCTTCCTCCAGTTCTGCGTCAATCTCTTCTTTCAGTTCCGCTCCAGACTGGTCGTCCACATCGCCTCTGTCTCCTTTCGCGGCGGCACAGCCCCCCGCTGGCCACGAGCGAGAACTCGAATTCTGTGCACTGCGCAGAGCCTCCGGTAACGGCGCCGTCCAGGCCTGTTCTGACGTGAAGGCCTCTCCTCCAACTGCGTCTGCGACTCCTCCAGACGCCATGGGAGCGGAGGCCGTACCGCCTCCTGTTCTGTCCAAGCGACAGGCAAGGAGGGAGAGAAAGCGGAAGGCCGCGGAGCTCAAGCGTCTTGCGAGGGCGTCCGCCTCTGCGTGCGCTCGACAGAGGCGGGACTCGCATCCGCCTCGCGATCGTCCTGCTTGCGTCCAAACTCCAGGAGACGGCGAGGCGCAAAGCGCCCCAACGGCGGTTTTTCAGAAATTCGCTCTGTGCCGTGTGGAGCAACCTGTTGATTATCTCTTCAAGCGGAGGGCGTGTCTAGACAGAGTGCGGGGTGCGGGAAGAAGGGGCGCACAAACTGTGTTGCTTCATTTAGGAAACGGCGACTGGGAAGAAGGAGATGCGACCGGGGACGCGGAAGCACAGGGCGTCGTCTGCCACGGGGACGGGCACGGACACTCACCAAACCGGCTTTTCTGGGAGCGTCGAACCAGTGCAAAGTTGGTAGACGTGTCGTTGAAACAGCGCCTCAAAGAGGAAGAAATTTATGCTGCTCTCCCTCCCCTCCAAGTCCTTCTTCGCAGAGGCATGTCGCTTCTGGAGGTCGTGAAATACACGCCGAGAGAATGCCAAGAGCCGCACCGCGGGCAGAACGAGATGGGAAGCGAGACCAGTCCCGAGACACACGAGGAAGCGAAAGGCGGAGAGGCGGCCTACAGGCTCGATGACGACAGCAGATGCGGCAGCAGAAAGGAAAAGAGGACGCGTATGGAGGTGGAACTGCCGGTCGACACAAGCGAGGGACCGACGGCCGAGCCTCGCAAGAGAAGAAGACAGGACGCGGAATGCGAAGACCTCAGGGACGGAGATACCTGCAGGCGTGGCCATGGCGAAGAAAAACTCGGCGCTGGAGAGCAGCCGAAGGATGAGGCAAGGACAGCGCATGCGGCGTCCGCTGCGCAACGCTTGAGCACCTCAACTCGAGAACGTGTCCCCCGTTTGCCTGGAGATGATCGAGTTCCTTCACTCTGCGCTGCTTCGTGTGCTTCCGCCTCGCCGCCTGTGTCTTCTTCGTCTTTCGTTTCTTCTGCCGGTTCGACTCGGAAGGAAACGGAGCAGCATCTGGTGCGGATGGGCCTTCCGAAATTCTTCGACTTCCACTTGCCGCTCTTCTCCGCCTTTCTCCTGTGCATGCACCGTCACCAGAGCTCGCGTCTGCGTCCTCGCGCTCGACTGGCTTCTCCGGCGCCTTCTAGTGCGATTCGCGGTTCCAGAGAAGCGCCTGAAAAAGACAAACTTGGTCCCGTGGAGCGCTGGCAAGCGGACCCCACCGCCAAGAACGCCTGCCTTCGCCAGACTCTGCCTGGGAGTGGGGACGATCCGCCGAACGGAAGCATCGAGGCGTCTGGGTGTGCTGCGCAGTTCCTCGGGGCGTTGCGTCGCCACGGTGACGAGGTCTGCGGGACTGATCCGGAAGGACGTTTGACAGAGTCGCTGCGGCGAGCGGCAGGAGCCGTTTCGATGACGCCCACTGCCGCTGTCTCCCTGGTCTTGCAACTGAAACAGGGACAGCTTGAGGACGAGGCGGAAAGTGCAAAACTCCGGAGAGAAGAAAGGTGCGAGGAGCACTGCGCGGGCGAACGTTCCTGTTCAGGTACGGACTTCCCACCCGCTTCGGCGCCCGGTCGAAACGGCGACAGGCCGAGCCGCCTCCAGCTGCCAAGTGCCGTTCGAGCAGAGACGCTTCAGTCGGCTGTGCTGAGCGCGAGCCAAACTGCCGTGCTCTCCACGCGGCAATTGGCGAGCCGCGTGCATGCAGCGTTCGCGCTTGCTGCCGAACTGCGGAACATCTATGATTCGAAGGGGCGTCGACCCGAAGAAGGCGAACGGGGACAAAACGAAGGAGCAGAGGGAGAGACTCGTGGAGGCGGCCCGCGACGCAGCGGTACAGTCGAAGGCCCGACCCTCGTGGATTCCACGTGTGTCACCCGGGACTGTCATTCTTCGGGGTCGAGGACCGGCTCTTCGTCTGCTGCTCAGACGAACGCTTCCTCGTCTTGTTCTTCCGTTTCTTCTCGGTCTTTTTCTCCGTTCGCTGTGGAAGTGTTTGCACTGGAGAAGGTGAACGGCGAAAATGCGCAGATCTCGTTTTCGGCCGCTCTGGACGCTTGGTGCGTCTGCAGCAAGAACGTATCGTTGCTCGTGCCTTCGGAGTCGCTGTTCGAGGAGACAGCGCTGAAGGCTCACAAAGAAGGGACAGCAGGGACGCCACGCGAGCCATGGACCGGTGGCGACACGGATACGGCCGAAGGGCGAGAAGCGACGCTCAGCAGAAGGGTGGCGAACGAGAAGACTGCGGGCAACGAAGAAAGAGGGGGTTCTTCGAGAAGGCTAGGCGAAGAGGCAGAAAAGGAAGGAGACGCAGGAGAAGAAGATATTTTGCAGAGGAAGGAAACCCGATACCAACACGCCGCTAAAGTGGTTCGTGCTTGGAAACGGCTTCTTTCAGGGCGCTCGCCGCACCAAGTAAGGTTCCGTACTCTGTCCTCTTCCCCTTCGTCTTATTCTACACTGGGCTTCTGTCGTTCCCACTGTTTCCACTTGTCTCGCTTCTGTTCGCCTGTCGGGTTCCCTTTCTGCTCGGCGCGCCCCGCGGTCACAGATGTCCTTCCGATTTCACTGTCTTCCTTGGCAGAGCTTTCTTCGCTGTCCTCTTTCGTATTCAGTCTTTCGGTGATCGTCTCTAGGTTTCGACGTCACGGACTGACATGTCGCTCGTCCTGTTTCTTTCCTGTTTTTCCCAGGTCGCGTCTCTCAAGCGCTTTCTCTCCCACCACACCATTGTTGGAGAGTTTGTTGGGTGCACGGTGAAACAGCACTTCCTGCCCTACTCAGATCCGTCCTATGCAGACATTTTCCTTCCCGCCTCCTCGCGTGCCTCTCGCGCCTCTTCCGCCGCTTCTGCTCCGTATCTGATTTTCTACGCGGCAGTCCCTCACGATGGCTTTCAGGTGTGCTTGCCGCCGCACGCAGCCCTGCAGCTGCTTCGCGAGAAATACCAGCTGCCGACGGCTCGCCTGTTCTCGTCGTTTTCCGCCTCGTCGTTGCTTCCGTTCCTCGACCAACTACAGGGTCTAGTCGACGCAACGTTTTGCAGCGACGTGCATCTGGGTGGAGTGGGAGAAGGTGTAGTTCTCTATTTCACAGCACCCTGTCACGTTTCCCCCGCTTCGCTCGCACCATCTGACGCGGACGCTTCCCCTGCGTCTTGCGTGTCTGAGGGCCCCTCTCTTGCTCGTGTTTCGTCCTCAACGGCGCCTGCGTCTCTGCCCCTGTCGTCGTCCCAAACGCCTTCTCCCGCCTGCGCGCCTCCCGCGCGTCTTGTTTCCCCGTCTGCGTCTCCCCTCTGCGTATTTCCTCTGGTTCTTGGTCTCTCGAAAGTGAAGAGCCTGGGATATCTTCTTCGTCGCCGCATTCGCGAGAAACTGCGACACGCCATCTCCTCGTTCTCTCTCCTGCCTCTCGCTCCGCATCTGCTGTCCATGTCCGCGTCTCCTTCCTTCTCCTTCCTGGCGTCTCTCGCGCTCCGCCAACCTCTTTCTTCCGCTTCCTTGCTTCCGCACCTCCTCGAAAATGCCCAGCACCTCTCCTGCCGGCAGCGGCGGAGAGTTCGGTCGTTCTTTGCGGCTTCCCTGCACTCGCGGCAGCATCCGAAAGCGGACGTTTTTGAGCGCGCAAAGGAAAGCCCGTTGTCGCCTCTGCAGTCCGCGACTCGAGACGCATTGGGCACCGCATTCGACGAGAGAGGCCATGGCCGCGGCGGGCGCTCGAGTGCAAGCGAGAACTGGAACTCCGACACCTCGCCAGACTCGCGTGAAAGCGAAGCAGTTCACGCCAGACTCAGACGGGCTCTCGACCGCATTCGGCCTCTCGTCCGTGGCCGCCTTGAGCAAACAGACCAGGAAGAACAAGGAGAGCAAGGAGACGCTCAAGAGGATGAGAAACAACTCTTTTTGCGGACGAGCGGGAGACCCAGGCAAGAGGGGCGGACGGCAGCGCAGGCCCAGGACTGGGCTGAGCAGCTCCTGACGGGGAAGACGCAGGCTGGCGCGGCACTGCGCGTCGCTGCAGCGTGTGCGGCGCTCACGACTGACACGGAGTTGTGGAATGCGTCGTCTTTGTCTTTTGACTCGGAGACTTCTTGTCTCAGTGTCCTTGCGGAACGATCCGAGTGCTGGCTCGTCGAATTCGTTCAGGAGGCGATCGGGTTGCTGCCGTCCCAACCCGCGTTCGCGCCTGCTGTCTCCCGTCTCCGCTCCCTGCTTTCGTCGACCTGCTCTCGATCCTCTTCTTCCCGAGGGACGGTCTCTCCGTTGAGGCGAGCCTTGCTTTCAGCTAGAGCTCCAGGCGCGGGTTCCTATAGCGGCGGCGAGCGAGGAAACGAGAGACTATGGCGGGAAAAGGAGAACGCGCACGAGGCCAAGACAAAGGGTGAGGTGCCGGGGTGGACACCGCGCAGTGGCGCGACGGCGCACGGAGAGAGAACAGGAGCGACCGCGGACGCTCCGGGGAGGCGAGTCGTGGGCGACGAACGCGAAGCCGCCGAAGATGCCACGGGAAACGAGAGGCGCAAGGACTCGAAGGAGCATGGAGAAGAGGAAGGCGCCGGATCGGAAGGTCGCAAAGGGGAAACAGGGAACGTGGATAACGAGGAAAGAAATTCTTGCCTGCGCAGCCTAGGCGATGTTGCTGTGGACATCATTATCTCTCTCACTCGGAAGTACGAAGACGCGCTGTTCTATGCTTCCTCCATCGCGTCGGCTGCTGTCGTATCGTCTCTCCTCGACTTGCCTGTTTCCAGTTCCTCGGAGCTTTCTTCTTTTTCCGCTGGTCCGGCTTCCCGGGGAAGTTCCTCTGAGGATTTGAAGGCGGTCAGCGGAGAGAAGAGATCTTTTGGCCTCGGGACGGGGTGTCTTCTCTCGTCTCTGGAAGAGCGAATCAACGAGGAGAGCCTGTGGTCAATCTTGAAGCATCTCGAGGCCTTCGTCGACCTGCGGTTCCTCGACTTCATGAACGAGGCGTCCACCTTTCGTCTGTCCCTCGACAAAGAATGCCGGCTCCTGCAGGAAGCCGCCGTTGTCGACAAGCAGGGGAGAAATCCGCAAGGCCACGGCGGCGAAGGAGGCGAGCCAGCCGTGGAGACGAGAGAAGAAAACGAACGAGCGACCGGCTACATGCCCTCGCCCCCGTCCGCAGGGTCTGTCGGGACAACGGAATGTCAAACAACCGGAGCAGAAAGGCAGAAGCCTCGGTTGCTGTCCATCTCCCCCACAACGGCCTCGCGCTGCTCGCGGGGCAACGCATGTGGCGAAAAGAAGGAACCAGAGGATCTGTCTCCCCCTCTGCGCCGGGTGTCGTCTTCGCTCACTTCCCCTTCTCGCGCTGTCTCTCCCCTTCCTTCCTGTTCGTCTCTGGTTCCTTCGTCGTTTCCTGCCTCGTCCGTCGGTGCCTCGAGCGTTGCGTCGTCGCCTCCCGTTGTGTGTCTCGTCGTCCCTCCTCTTGCTCTCTCTTTCAGCGTTTATCGTTTCCTTAAGGCCTTCGCAGCCTCCCGCGGCTTTCGTCTCGTCGTGCGCCACTGCCTGTATTTCCCAGCTGCAAGTGTGACGGATCCGCACACGCCGCCGAAGAGTGGGAGCGACGAGGGGGTTCCTCGTTCGGCCCGGTGTCCCTCACCTCTTCCTTCTTTGTCTTCCTTTCTTTCTTGTGCTACGTGCACTTCGTCCTCGCCTCCCACGCCATCTTTTGCATCTCTGCATTCCGTTTCCTTTGCGATGCTAACGATTGTTTGGGGTTATGGGTGGCCCAAGCCGAGTGAAAATGACGTGGAAGCGCATGCGGGGGTTTCTCTCACGAATCTGGCGCGGCTCTGTCTTTTGGCGACATGTCCTCCAGTCTCACGAGATCGAGGCGAAGACACGGTCGGGAACGCCGAGTTCGTGGGGAACGAGCACCAAAACAACGCCCTGTGCTTCGCAAGTAGTGCTTCAGTGACGCAGGACGGACACGCGAACAATGCTTTAGATCCGACAGCCACCAGCGACAGAAAGCGAAGGCGCACGGCGTTTCCGGCGCATGAGCGGGGAGGTGTTCAGCCCGGCGGAAGGGAGCGGGAAGGGAAGACGAATCGTTGGGTTGCTGCCGCCTTGAATTTCTGTAAAGTGGTGGAAGAGGACGGAGAAGAGCAGAAGGCGAAGGCAAA
Source organism: Neospora caninum Liverpool (assembly GCF_000208865.1). Taxonomy (NCBI): domain Eukaryota; phylum Apicomplexa; class Conoidasida; order Eucoccidiorida; family Sarcocystidae; genus Neospora; species Neospora caninum. Next base: position 2,710,190 of record NC_018391.1, read on the forward strand.
CCACGGGCGCAAAGGCGAGGCAGAGGGAGGCGGAGAAAGGCACGCTGGCGGTCGAGAGGCCGACTCAAGCCAGAAAGGTGGACAAGCAGACGGGGACGCGAAGGGGCAGGCAGGATCTCCGTGGCGTCCTGACGCCTCCGATGGGGGTGAACACATCGAGGAGGAAAGGAGACAGACGAAGAAGCCGGAGACTGCGGACGAGGTGAAGGACGCGGACAAGCTAGTGGAAGCTCTCAGAGATGTTGTTGTGGCAGATGCCACCATCCGTTTCCTTCAGCTGTTCCCCTCGTCCTTAACTCCACAAAGCGTCCTCCGCCACGCCTTTATGCTTCTTCGGTTCTGGCGCCACTTGCCGGCTGAGCTGGGGAAGCAAATGGACGCGGCCGGTGGCTCACAGGCTGTTTCGCGGGTCCTCCGGAGTTTTCCCCACTGCAACCGAGCCTGTCAACTTGAGGAGGTTTCTGATCCCGCAGGACGAGAAGGTGCGGAACCTGGAGCGTCTTCCGTTTCGTTCGCGTATGGGTCCCCGTTTTCGTCTTGTCACTCTTCTCCGTATCCATCTGCTGCTGCCAGGTCTCCTTCGCGTGGGCTGCCTTCATCCCTAGTATCGTCGCCCACTGTGTGGTCTTTAAGGAGAGAGGACGAGCCGACGCAGGGCGAGCTTGATTCAGGTGTTTCCGTTTCCACGCCGCAACGCACACGCCGGGGAATTTCTGTGCAAGACGCCTCGAAGTCTTCCCGTCTTCTCTCAGACCAAACAGTCCCCCGAGCTCGGGCGAACCAACTCTTCTTCATTGCTGCCTCGCTGCCGCAGCCACACGCGAAGCTCGCAACAACGCAGGACGGCGAATCTTCGTTTTTGAGAACTGAGACCAAATTCGAAAGCGTGAAGGCAAACGGGTCGGGCAAGGCCGGCAGGGAGGGATCGAAACACGAGGAGCATCGGGAGGGCCTACGGCAATTTGTGCACATCATCGACGCCTTCAGAGCGACGCTCGATGACACCGCACAATCGCGTCCCGGGAAATTTAAGCCATCGGTAGAAGGCTGCGCCACAGAACGTGTCAGGAAGGCAGCACGGAGCATGGCGAGGCGTCACACTGAAAACGGAAAAGGAGAACAGGAGGTGAGCGGAGGACACGGACCCGGTGCGACTTCGGTGAATGGGCGACTGCTCTCGGACGGCAGTCAGGTAAGGCAGGAAGGAAGAAGCCGAGACGCGAACGGTCACACAACGCAGAGTTCGTCTGAACATCGTCCCGCTACATCTTCTCGTCAGGCAGGCCGGCAAGATTCCTCTTCGCTCGCAACGCGTCCACACGAAACGGGGAAGTCGCAACGAGTGGAGAATGAAGCCGAGCAACCTCCCCTCGCACTCATCACGTGCGTCCTGCCGGTGGGATTCCCAGGCTGCGGGAAGAGCACAGCCCTCATGCACTTTGTGCATGAAGCAGTGCACAATTGCGTTGCCAGGAGAGAGGAAGCCTGGAGACGACAGGGACTGGGTGAATGCGTGCGAGAAGGCGAGCAGGCGACCGGGCAGACCGGAGCGGAGGAGGTTAGGGAAGAGGCGCAGGACGCAGGCAGACAAGGACAGATACGAGCGTGTGGAGACAGAAGGCTAACAGGCGAACGGCGTCGCTCGGGTGTCGATGCAACTGCTGGAGACATAGGTACGAGGGGCGCGGGACAGAAACAAAGGTGGACGTTTCCTGCGGCCTCTAACCACGGAAGAGAAAACCCGATCAGTTCCCAGGCACCTCTCCTCCGTCTCGGTTTCTTTCTCGTCATCTTTCCTTCTAGGCTTCCATGGGGACGCCAGCACTCTGCGGAGCTTGAGGGCGCTGTCCGCGTTTTCGCGTCCGATTCAGTGTTCGTATCGTGTCGATCGCATGCAGCGCTTTGTCCCCGTCACGCCGTTTGCCAACGCTGTGCACTTCCCGTCTGATACTCTCTGCTCGTTTGCTTCTCTGTGTGCTCTGTCTCGCTGGTGTCCCTCTGCAGCCATCACCGTTTGGAAGGCTTCCCCACCTCGCGCTGTCCCGCCGATGTGCTCTCTGCCCCAACCGGCCTCTCCACCGTGCGTGCACCACTTCGAGCAGTCAGGGACGGGGGAAGGACCACCTGAAACGCTTGCACCAAACGGAGGAAATTCCCGACCTACGCAAGAAGCCGGCGGTGCGTGTCCGGCGCCTGGCGGCTGTTCCGCGTTTGGCGGGGTGGACATTCTTTTTCTTGTCAGTTCAGACGAGGCCACAGGTGCCGCGCTTCGTCGCCGGGGTGTCCGGCGACACGTGCCGACAAGTCGAAGCTTTCAGAAGGCTGTGAGGGCTCTCGACGGTTCGCACGGCGTCCTTTCCCACCCTCGCCTCTGTGCGCAGGAGATGTCTTTAAGCGCCCAGTCCACTTGGAATGAAGGAGAAGCGAACGTAATGGGAGCGCGAACCCTGAGCGAAGGATCGCCAGACTTGCGCCACGTCGCCCACCACGGACGCCGGTCGCAGGCGGGAGGTGAGGAGATAGAACGGAACGGGACGGCCGGGAAGTGTGACCGCAGTGGAGAGACAGGGCGAACGCAAGACGAAGAGTACGACATTCCAGAGGACGTGTTCCGACCGGCGGCACGGGAGGGAGCAGCTAATCTCGCCGCCAGTGTAGAGGCCTTCTTTGCACAGCTGGAGGAACGCCTTACGGCTTACTTCCGCGAGCAGGAGACGGCTGGAGAAGGCGAGGCAGAAGAGTCAGAGGGTGAGGGAGATGGCGGTTGCGCGATACCCGGCGCGTCCACAGTTGATGAACGTTCAGGCAGGTCGAGTTCGCAATTTGCGCAGAAGAATGAAAGCCCGAAATCGAAGAGGCGTTCGTCGGGAAGAACGCACAAGCCGTTAAGAGTCCTTGTTCTCATCGACAAAAATTTCCCCGTTGACGCTGTGCCGAAGCAGGCTGCCATTCTCCAGCGTCACCTTGCCGTCCTCAACAGAAGGCTTAACCAGTCATGCACGCGCGCCCTCCGCAAAGAGGCGAGTGCCCACTTGGATTCGCGGGACGCTGTTCCATCCTCTTTTTTCCCCATTTCGACAGCATCTGCTTCAAGTCAGTCTCATCACAAAGACGGCAGAGGGACGGTGAAACCACTCATCCGAGCGGCAGTCTGTCTGATGACGTTACCGCCTGATTCGTGTCCGGACGGGTCGTTAAGGAGACACTTTCGCTGCCCTCAGCCTTCGACTTCTCCGTGTTCCTTTGCTTCGCCTCCGCTTCCTTTCTCGTGCTCACCGTGGCCGTTTCCGTGGTCTCTGCCTACGCTATGCCGCTGTCTACGGCGTGTGTTGTGTCGCACGGACCACCCGACGCTGCGGTCGCTGAGACAAAACTCCGGAACGAGCTCTTCTCGAGCTTCTCCGTGTCCCTTCTCTGAGCAGTCGACTTCTGGTCAGAGTGTAAACCTCTCAGACTCTTTCGCACATGTCTCCACTTCGCGTCCGATTTCCACTTCCGGAGGCACTCAGCCGGTGGGCTCCTCTGCGGTTGTAAACATCTTTCTGTCCTTCGTCGCCCTGTATCGTCATCAGAGTCTGGACCCAGCAGATCTTCGAAAGATTTCAGGCGTGGACGCAATTTTGCCGTGCCATTCAGTATGGCTTCTCTCTTCTGTCCAGGAGCGCGCGGCCTCCCGCGATCGACGCAGGAAAGAACAAGAGAGTGGGAAGCTGGCGCAAGAGGAAAGCGAGATGCGAGGGGTGGCAGCTGCAACGGACGTTGCTGGAGCGAGCCCTCGCGAAGCAGCCGAAACGTCAGAGGATTACCCGAAACCGACGACGGGAGACGCGTTTGTTCCTGCGCCAGTCGAATACGAATGTTCCCTTTTAATCGCAACTGCGCTTCAAAATCTGAGACCCTTTGCTGATAATCTCTCAAACGCTCTCGTCTATGAGCGTCTCATGTCGCTTCTCTTTTCAGCCGCTGAACACGAAAGCGACGCTCTGCCAAAGCAAATGCACAGCGTCTCTCAAGACGCTTCGCTACGCGGGTCGCTGCTAGCCGAGCAAACAGAAATCGGAGAGTCAGACGGATGCGAGAATCACGTGGTGTCAGTCTGTCAGAAATCAGGTTTCTCCGGATATGGACCAGCAACACCTGCGTCGCCCGAAGATGCCATCGGCGAGTTGTCGGCAGAGTTAGAGGCAACGTTTGAACGTCTCGCTGGCACTTCGTGGTTCGGGCGTACTTTCTTGGTCTTCGACTCGGACGACAGCAGCCGCCATCCTGTCGAGGGTAGACGTCACCGAGAAGGGTGCGGCTCTCAGCGGTCTCTCCAGCAAGGCAGACAGCGAGAGCAAAATCGAGCACGAGACCATCAACGGCCCAGGGCTGCATCTCACTTGTACAGTGGAGGCGCAGGCACAGAGCGGCACACCCGTGTAGACGGGGGCTCTCATCGCAGCCGTGCCTCACCAGGAGAACCTTCAGGAGTGCAGGCTGATGGTAAAGACGGAAGGCAGTTATCATCAGTCGGTCCTGAGTTGACGGGTCCTGTTGAGCAGCGGGTCCATTGCGAACAAGGCGTTCAGGAAGGTAGCGGAGTTCAGCCGTGTACTCGAGTGTGGCAAGAATGTGGAGTCAGTGAATGTGTGAGTGGCGTCCGTAGGGGCACAGGGCGAGAACGGCCCCACCGCGACCACTCCAGTGTGGCAGCAGGGGCCGTTTTTCCATGCTCTGAGCACCTAGGGCCCAGACAGACAGCCCGCGACGGCTGCGTGCACCGTGTGGACAGACCGGGCGAGTCGCAAGAATCGAAGATGGTTGAACCCGGCGGGCGGCCTGACTCTGCCTCTCTCTCTTCTCGCCGTTCCGCCGTGTCGCACGGTTCGGCTGAGCTAGCGAGAGCGGCGGCAGCTTCATCATCAGCTACGCGGGTGGAGGAAGCGTTAGGCGTCTGGGCAGGAGACGACGAACAGCAGAAGTCAGCACCATGCCGAGTTATTGAAGTCCGGCTGCCGGTGTACTTTTGCATAGACGTGCAGCGTCATGCTTCGACTTTGTTTTCGCTCGTCTCCTCCAGTCTGGACACTCTTCAAGCGAACGCCCCATCAGAGGAATTCCTTGTGGCGGCACGGCGCTTCTCCCAACTCGTTCGCACGTCGCTGCGGTGTGTCGCAGGCCTTCACGTGACGTCTTTTTATCTGGGGGGTGGGGTTGTGAGGACTACTCAACAACATGTGGATGTTCTTGAAGCGCAGGCAAAGCAGAGAGAGGAAGACACTCGAAGACGCGCACAGGCGGTGTCTCTTACGGGTACGGGAAAAGAGAGCTTTAGCGGCAATACGAGAAGGCCTCCGTCAACGTCTAGGGGCCACGCAGGCAACGGTCGAGCCGGTGGGTTCAACTGTAGTTCTGGGGGTGGTGGTGGCAGATTCAACAATTCCGCGCGCGATGAAGAACTGCTGGCTGCGTTCTTGTCCTCCCGTCGTATTATAGGACAAGCTTTCAGGGTCGAAGTGGCGCACCTGGTTTTTTTCGGAGAGGGCCTCGTTGTTGCTGGAGTCAGGCCTCTTTGCCCCCTTGTGCTTCTAAGTAATGACTTCGACGGAGTCCGGAGAAGCTCTGGGGCTCTTGGCCGAACAGCCAGCGTGGGTGCGAATCATCTTCCGCGTGCAGCTTCGTCCTCGGATCAACAAAGACGAGGGCTATCACCCGATCTTGGCCAGCGACCTCTTACCTCACACCCCGTTCCCAGTGTTCAAAGCCCATTGGGCGGAGGGGGCCCTTTGCATTCGACAAGTAATACCCACGAACTGCTGGTTTGTCCAAGCTCGAGAGGGGAGAGAGTGGATACCAACTGCAGCGGGTCTTTGGTGAGCACGACCAGATATCAAAACTGTGGAGGCGCGACTGAGATTGACACCACGTCCTCTCTGTGTTTTGGAGAGAAGCGATACCCGCATATATCCGTTATGTTGGCGCGGCACTTGAAACCACAGTTTAGCAACGTCGTGATGGCGGCCGCAGCAGATGCGCAACGGCAAGCACAGATGCAAGGGCTTCTACCGAGGGACACCCCGCCAATCCTCAACACTGGAGCTGGGGACGGCGCCAGGGACGAGTACGGCGCTACAGTGCCCTCGCAGCCTCTGTTTTCTCAAGTGAAGGAGCATTCATTTGACAGCTCTGGGCGCTGGATCCTCTTCAAAGAGCTGTTTGTCGCGGGGCGCCGGGATGCGGCTCTTGTGTGGTGTCTGCCGCCTTCATCAGTCATTCTCGAAGGACCGTTTGTTGCACGATGACCCGTGACAGGAGACAGGGGCCGGAGGCAACTCTCTGGCAGGCACCTCGACCGCAGTGTCCCTGAGGCGAAAACGTGGTTGACCAGGCGTCGGCGTAGCTCTGACTCGTGCAAATGTAGGACCATGAAACTGCGCATCAGTGCCACGTATACGTACCCGAGCTGTTCGAAAGTGTTCCCTTATAATTGTGGGCGGTAAGAGCGGTGAATTCCAATGCTGTCTACGCAATGCGAGGTGAAGCGACGGCCGGCGTTCATCAACAACGGCCAGTCCTGCATGTTTTGGCTGTCCTCCCCCGGAAGTCCGCGAGTGTAGGATTCAGTATCCTGCTGGTATTCGTTGTTGCTTGGAAGCTATAACAGTGTAAATGCTTGCCGCACATTGCTGTCTCCCTAACGCCTTGAATATATCTGTTCGTATTTACATAGGCTTGTGTACTTGCTGAAGGCAGATGTATGCTTTTACATGGTGCTACCACTTATGTAGGCGCGACAGGTATTTGATAACATGTTGCTGTCCACATAAGAAATTCCAGACGCTCTCGCAGGTCTAGGTAGGTAGATCCAGAACCTAAGTTACGCAAAGTCCGCTTAGTGGGTTTTTGAGTCTAGGGATATGCGAGGGTATAATAGCAGGCACTTCCAGCGTGTAGGTAGCTTAAGTCTTGCATGCTCGCAGGTCCACGAATGGACACAGGGAAAGTATTAGAACCTCTTGAAACTACATTATTTCATGGATGACCCGTGCTTCGCATTCGTTAGTCTTTTCATGAATTCACATTGTCTTACGCCATACTCCCTCGTGAACCAGTGTAACGAGGGTTGCAGTAGTCGGCAAACAAAACACATTTCCAGACTGAAAACTCAAGCAGTCGCAGAAATTAAATACTGCCACCAAAAGCTGCCGGAACTGCCAGGCAGAAAAGAGAGCATGCTGGAAACAGCTGCAGCCCTCCAGAACGATAAAGGAAAACCGGCCCCGACTGCAGCAGTCTGAGCAAACAGAAGACTCTCTGTATCCCACGGACGACTTGCCCCGCAAATGATTCGTGCTGAAAATCGGCAAGCGAAAAAGCAGGCGCCCCGCATAGACTGCTGACCTCCTACGTTCTCATGCAACATCTCTATCACTAGAAGATCCAGATCCCGAGCCATGCATTCTTAATGAAACCTGAGGAAATTCAGTTGGCCAAGACCGGAGAAGCGCCCACCTTCATATCATTGTCTTGCACGCTTTCATCCAACGAAGACAACTGGGTCAGCTCCTCCCTCCGTTCGACTTCTGCCGCCTTGGGAAGTTCGTATTCTTTCCGAGTTTCCGAGGGGGCATTGGTCATGAATAAAAGAACATCCCACATGTCGCTTCCCACGGTTCTGTTGTGGCGAGTCATGACGCTTACAGAGTTGGGGTCATCCCACGTACACTCTTTGGGCAGCGCCTTGGAGCCCACCCCTTTCACCTCTTCTCCGCGAAACTCAACAGTCCCACGAGACGGGTTAATTGCCACACGTGGTGCCCCTCGTAACTGCGACTGGACCCTGATGAACATCATGCAGCCCGGCATCATTTCCCAAAGTCCTTCCGTAATCTGTTTGTGTTGGAGTTGCCTCAATATTAAGTCGAGCTGCGAACGCTTCGCGATGTCTCGTGGAACGACAAAGGAGCCGGGATGAAACGCTAGTTCGACGATAGCAGCGAATACGCGTTGAGTCCCCTGCTTTTTACTTCGCTTGACTACGAAATAGCGCGAATATTCATCAGCCATACATGCTGATGGCACCTCGATTGTCTCCGATACTGGGACAACTTCCTCTTTAGAATCTACTGCGAGTTTCCTCTTCAACCAGGAAGAAGCACGTCTGACGTCAGTGGCATTCCGAATGCTCGGACGTTCGAGGTATTTTACTGTCAGCTGCTGTTTTGCATTGTCCACAACCACGGAAAGAATCTCCGTGACACCGCCCATGGCCTTCTTCCTCTTCGCTACGTCGAAGCTTAGAACTATCCTGCAGTTTTCAACGTCAGTGGTGTGGAAATCGGGATGACTGATGCCTGTCCATTTCCTAAAAGCTTCATTATATGCAGCAGCCATTGCATCCTTGGCTACCTTCTCCGCCAATGCGAGGGCTGCTTCAGCGGCACCTCTAGTGGCAGTCTGATGCTCACGACGGTGAGCCACACTTGACATCGTCTGCATCGTGCTGCTCGCTGATAATGCTTCACTTCCTGCAGGCATAAAAAAACGAACCTGTTCTACACTTTTATAGAGCCATCCAACACCACCCTAAGACACCACTGTTCACCTGCATCACCGACCAAATCTATAATGGCTGTCCCAACATGCCCAGTTGCCCATCAAGGTACAGATATCCGTTCTTCTCGTGTGATACCAAAGCAGAGCAAGGAAAGAAGCACAATCACGTGTTGGGTGTGCCGATCTCGGAGGGTACGTCAATGACATCATCTGTCTCTGTGCCATCAGCATTTTTTCACATCCCAGATGACCTCAATCCAAACGTGGGCTTCCACGGCGGTAACAGGTTATCACGGAGCAACTTACCCTGTGTGCAGCTCAACAGCAAGTACCAGCACGGCAGCAGAAGGAAACATGTTGACGCCGCTGTCGTCACTGATCGACGACAGAAATGGGTTCCGCACGCCATTGTGCTGCTAAGGATCGTAACACAAAAAACTAAAAATCACACACAAGAATATCTACCAATCAGTGCTGCTCGAACACCGACACACTAATACGATGCCACCCCCACAGCTTGCTCTGAACACACAACGAAACAATCGTCGATTGACACCACCAACAATCGAACTGCTGTCATTCGACACACGACTCCGGTTTCAGCCGTATCTCCCACGTCTCTAAAGTGGCCTGCTGCGCGGGAACGGCTGAGCTGAGACGCGCATTTCGGGCTGCTCACTATTGCGACGAGCAGTCTGGCTGGGCTACGATAATTTTGTGTGGTCGCCAAACCCAACGTTTGCTGTCGCAAGTGAGCGATATGAGACGCATATTAAATCGATGGCAGAGAAAGGCTTCAGAGTTGTCTGCGGTCTTCTCCACGGCATCACCGCGAGCGGCGACACCTACACACGCCATGCTGCTAATGGACAGACATTTAACCACCAACTAATGAATACACTCGTATTGTTCTGAATCGAGAACGATACTGAACTGCCCACCACATAAAGGCGTGTGTTTAGTTTCACGCAGTGCTAGATGATATACCAGGGGTCAGATAAGGCGCCTTTTCCGCTGGCATTCCTCAGTGTCGGCCAATGAGAGAGGGCTGGTTATTGCACAGGGAAGCGTCCCGCTCACTCTTCGGGGTTCACAGCAGCACATGGGATGCCAGGATGACATGGCCTGTGTCTTGCTACGATGTCGGCACGTCGTCAGAAAACTACGACGGTGATGGTTAATTCCCTATGGCGACAAACGGCGCTACACTTCTTCGTCTTGTTGTGTCGAAACCTGGCTTTTGACTGGCCTCATGGGCAAAAACAACAGTTTCTGGCTAATAATTCGAGCTTCACTGTGCAAATGCTTTTTCCTGACTTACATTTCTGTTGTCTCTAAGAACCACAAACCCGTGCTATGAGAGTACGACCATATGAACTATCTAGTTCCGTTTCAAGGCTGGTGGAAGATTTCCAGGACGGAAGCTTAACGAAATCTGATCCGCTGCTCAGCATCATGCATCGTTCAGCAGGTGGTGTGTGTTATACACACGTTGAGTCGAGCTCGTAGTTCTAAACACAGCTTTTTTCTCGCCAACACGATGTTCGCAGCGAGTGCCATCATTCCCTTGGGAGCCATTATAAGTGTTTTTCGGTTTTCCGGGGGGAGTTTACAAGGTAGTATAAGCGTGACGCTCGTGTGAGGATTGGATGCAGCCGATATTCCGCTAGGCTGAGCAGTGGCCACGCTCACTCTCCGTTCAAATATGTAATGGTATCCGGTACACCGGGTAACATAGGGGCGTCCTCAGGTCATCTGCCGTTTATTTAACATCGATCTGGTGATGTCGGCACCTAGGTAGGCACATATCCAGTTTTCGCTGCCGCTGCGGTACGCCCCGCAGTTACCTTCCATATGGATGGCGAGACATTTGTACTCCGCTCTGGCAGGGAATGGGTATTCAGCAATTTACCCATTTTAACGTCTCTGCTGTGGCGTCTTTGTTGCATATTAACTCAATTCATGGTGGGTTTCTCAGTTTACACGCACCGCAGAGACACTCTCTTTACCTCCAGCACCGATCACTTTCCAAGTTGCGGGCCACAAGTGGAAGGAAGCGGTGATAACATAATGAAATTTGTGACGAAGATTCTCGAGTGCGCTAAGGGCCAGAGGCCAGTTGGGTCGAGCAGCGGAAGACTGCGTTGACAAAAAACGCGTTCGATGTTTGTGACTTGTCAAACCCGCATGCGGGTGCGGGGTCCCCTTGGCAGCTGGAACTCCTTCCGGTTGCCCAACCGTGAAAAAAATAGCCACACATCACGATAAATGAATAGGTTTATTAATGCCATTGACCATACTCTCAGCGCCTCTGTACGAGCCCGGTTGTAGCACGGCCGGTGCAGCGACAGTTCCGCGGTAGCAGCCCGAGCGCCAAGCCTCGAATGTATGCCGGAGATCCGGGGTCAAATTCGCAGCCGCAACTCGAATCAAGACAAAGAAGTTAAGGAGCTATCTGCAGAGGACATTCCACGAAGCAACATTTGTATGCTTCCGTCCTATGTTTGCACCTCCATAGCTCGTCTTCCCTCTTGAAGCTCGGTGTTGCCACACGAGGATGTTAGAACCGATGTTAAAATGCTCCTCATGTAACATGTGTTTCTAGTATGTTAATGTTGTTTTTGCTTGGACCGCTAATCCTGCTGGTTAATACGGAACGCGGTCATCAGCAGCAAAAGGCGATTCAGGATTTTCTTGGATCTTTCAGGAGTCGGACCGTCAGGTGCCTTTTTCAACCGGCGTGTCTACTGGAGGCGACTCTTCCTGAGCACTCACTATCCTAGGAACGACGATAGTCCTCACGAGAGACACTGCGAATTCTTCTGGAACACCAGGTCACTTGGAGAACTCTTTTGGAGTCACCTACAAGATCGAGCTCCTTAACTAGATGAGGTGCATCATGAACATCATGGAGCGAGCTGGTTTACGCAGAAGCTCCCGTTCTTCACTCAGCATCGACATCACTGTCACCAGGCACTGAAAGTGCTCCCCCGGAGTTTGCCACGCTGGTTAACATGCGGGTTCTTGCCATAATTTATGACGTGCAACAGGCTCTGAGTGCTTACCCTTTAAACGTTCTGTTTTAGGGGCTTTTGGTCCATAGTTTTGCCACTGGTACATGCTCACGCGTGGCCAGAAACCGATAGCCATGGCGATGCTCGAAGAAAATTTCGACAAATCCGTCAAGGTCATAATTGTAGGAAACGGCACCGTCGGAAAATCATCGTTGATCGCCAGATTTGCTGATGGCAAATACACCAGCGATTACAAAAAAACCCTCGCCGTTGATTTCATCGAAAAAACTCGGCAAATAAAAAAGAAAGACGGCGGGGACGATACTGTCACATTCTTCCTTTGGGACACGGCAGGACAAGTGAGCTTCAACCAGCACACGAGAGAACGGACAGCAAGGCTATGTTTCATGTAGAAGCTACCACCTAGTGACGAGATAAAGCATAAAGCGCTGCGCTGCCGAACCCTGTAATGTGCTTGATGAAGGAGTTTTCTTTTATCGTTAGGAGGAATACAACAGCATCACTCGGGCGTACTACCGAGGAGCACGCGCCGCCATAATTGTCTTTTCTACAACTGACCGAGCTAGCTTCCATGCAGTTCGAGAGTGGCACAGGTGAGATGTTTCTGTCAGTAGCAGGTCAAGGTCAAAACACTAGCGAATTATCCTGTTGGCAGAGTGCGTCTGGCGACAAACGGTCGCAGGCGCGTCAACTAGGCGACAGAAAATGAATATTCTCATCGACAAATGACACTCGCAACTATGAACGACTTTCAGATAGACCATTCGCGATTCAAGAGTCAGGAGTTAGGGCTCTCAAGAATGGTAACAGCATGGGACACAATTATTGGCAAGAGTGAAGGAAGACAAAGTTCCTCACTCCCTGAAGACAGCTGTGGCGTGAACAACATAGAATCCAAACTTGTGTCGTAGTATGAGGGAGGCTCGAGAGAAAAGATCTTGGAACTCAGCATAGGTCGACACTGAGCGCATTTGTTCCACACTACCGTGACGTGTCTCCTAACAACAGACAACAATGTAGCGCTTCGATGTCAACGTTGAGTTGGTATTTGCAATGCCTAATAGACAGAACATGTTCCTTCAGTTCGATGCATCCTAGCAGACATGCAAAACTAACGAGGTTCACCATGTTCCCATAATCCCACTTGTGTCACCTGGCGTGGCTAGAGGAGCAACATTTGTAGTGGCATATCACCTTCTCTCGTGACGTTACCATACATAGACGCGCTGTCCAAACCATTTGTCACAGTGCCCTGCACTTCTGTTTGGTGTAGTGAGATGTGTGGGACTGATTTTCCTTCGCTTGTCAACACCATAGACGAGCCGAGCACCGCAAACGGTAGCGTCAACAGACATTGCGAAGGTCATAGATAGGTGATTGATTGCCACGACACGTTGCCAAAGAAAACATTTTCATATTATGGAACTTTAGTACATCACTGTTACATGTCTAAAATACATTCTGTCGCGAACACCCACTAGTCTGTACCAGGAAGAAACCGTAGCTCGACGGACGGTTGAATCCTTTACATCAGGAAAATTACGGAGGAATGTGGCGATGCAACCTGTGTACTCGTTCAAAACAAAATAGATATGCTAGACCAGGTACGTATTCGGTTGTCTGCTGACGTTGCCAGTACTCCCGGTGGATCAGGTGGGACCCCCGATTGTATGATTTAGACCACTGAGTTGGTCCCCTGCCAGATAGTACATCAGTGTTCCGCTGTGTGCGACTCCTTTTCCAGGAGCTGATTTCTCGAACCACTAAAGGCAGAGAAAAGCCAGTTTCCGTTCAGCTGGCTGATACCTGATTCCACACTTATTTCTCATTCCAAGCACGTGTGTTATCTGTAGTTCTGCGTCCACTTACCTTGCTGATATCATCCACAGTGGTCGAATTACTTGCATGTCGATACCCACGTCCCCATTAAGACATCATCATGTATGTCGCACAAACATCATCAGGCGGCGGTGACACCAGCAGAAATCGAGGATCTGAGGAAGCAATTGAATGTGGACCTCTTCAGGTAAGAGGTAAAACACACCATGACATGGGCGAGCTATCAGCCAGTTCACCGAAGCCAGCAATGAACGTATTCAGTCCTGCGAACGATACAAGAAAATGCCAAATTTGAGCGATACCTCAGCTCATCTGAAAGGACAGTGAGCTCGCCGTATGACGTCGCTAAAATCTGTTTTTGCACCCTTTGCTCAACACATCCTTCATGTGCCACGGCTCATTCAGGACTTCGGTGAAAGATAATATAAACATCGAAGCTGTGTTCGACTACATCGGCCGGGAGTTCCTCGAACCTACTCAAAGCCATCCCGAGCAAAAGACGAACACGGACGAGGTTCGTCGAGCCCCTATTTTTCTGGAAAATGGAATGCATGTCTTCAGATGCACATCGGAACATAACTATAACTGTTTTGACTTCCTTCATATTTTTAGAGCAGCGAGAGCCGTCGCCGTGGCGCCGGCTGAGGATCCTCTTGACGCCGGATTCATGCAGGAAAGCCAACACACTGCGGGGGATTGGACTTAGAAAGAGATGCTCTAAGCATCAGGAAAGAAACAGAGACCGATGGTATGCTGTCTTCCGATAATCTCGTTTTTCACCGTTCACGATACCCTTGCACGCGCAGCCCGAGGAGAATGTGCCTGAATGAACAGCCCCTCTTTTACCCTGTAGTCGGAGAACTGTGTTGCTTGTCCTGCGGACAGGAAAAAAGAGCGAGCTCAGAAGTGAGGCAAGTCGAACCATCAGACAAGCGGAAGAACTGTATTCACCATCATCTAAAGCTCCACCACGAAGGACAGCGGGAAGACCGGCCCGGATCTCGGTTGAGACGCGTGTTCAGAAGCTGTGTATCTGAGTGAAAACTATACGTAGAGGCTCTGGGAACGAGTTGTCTGTGACGTTTTTTGCGGTCGTTTCCACTAGCTGGGTATGCGATTCTGTAGCACGTCCACACTATTGAACCCGGGGACTGAGCTGCTAAGTCCAGGTTAATCAGGCGTGGATGCTATTTCTAGCTGGTTCCTGCCACGGCGTTAGATGTACGACTCAGCGTCCGTCGTCATGTTGTCTCCGCCGTTTCCCCTGGGTTTTGATTCCTGTTTTAGCCACGTGAGTTTCTCTGCGCGTCTTCTTTCCCATACCAATCATCCCGGGGTTTCTCAATCCGTGATCTGACATGCTTCTAGTTAGCACGCTAGTCTGAGCCTTGTGGAGGAATGTGAAATGACGTATTAGCAACTCTCCTGCAGAATTCAGGTTTTTACGTGAAACCCAACTTGCGCGTTTCTTCCCTTGTTCAGTAACGGAGTTCGCACTTCAGTAAAACTGTATCCCTGTCTTTGAACCACTCGAGCTGCCGGCAAAGAGCGTAAACACGTAGTCTGCCGATTCATGCCTACGCATATCAACCGGCTCCCGCCCGGGTTTCCTTTGATGATCTCAGTACTCCAAGAGGCTTCTCTGGCCGCTTGCCACTTGCGTTGCCCTCAATCCGAATCGCAAACAGCACTGAACCAAAGGGCCCGCCCCACACTAAACGTCTGAAGGTGCTCTCCCCCTTAGCACCAGCTGAAGAATTTGAGATCGCTGCGGAATCAAACAAATGCGTTAGGTGCGCTCTGTTGACGAACCCTTATCGATTCAGCCACTGCCTCGCGTTTCTTCATCGTCTTCGTCGTCGCTGGGTAGGTCGTCGTCTTCGTCTTCCGTCAGCCAGTCCGAAAACACGGTTTCCCTTCGTTCGTCTCGCCCCTTCCTGCCGCCTAGAGCACTCACCCCACCGCTAGGCACCTTCATGTGGACTGCCGCTTTCCTGCCGTAGACGGTCCCAGCAGCAAAGGACCCGGCATACAGCGGAGCTAGCGAGGTGACAGAAAACGGTCGCGCCATGGCATGCGGCAGAAAAGGCGGTGACGGGTGGGACGGAAGGATAGGCGCGGCTGATAAAAGGAGAGGCGGCGGAGGTCGTGGACCACCCGGCGCGTCAGGCAACGCAAAAGCCAGCAGGGGCTTAGATCCTGTGGAGCCGTGCCGCGACGACACAGGTCGAAACAGAGATGTCGCTGAATGCGCTCCCAGAGCACACCCAAACAGAAGTCTGTCACGGCGCCTGTACGGGGGAAGGGTGGTTGAGCTGGAGTAAAGCAAAAACGACGGCGCAGAAGTGGCAAGGAGAGTGTAGGAACCGTTTTCGTGAACAGCCAACGACGCCACGCGGCTGCTGGTTGCTATCCCGCCTCCTCCGCGGGCGCTGCGCCCGCGCACCGAAAAACAATTATCTTCCTCCAATGTAATGAAACACTTGGAGTGGGTTCCACGCAACGGCTGCGAATCAGTCCGCTGCGTTGTTTGTGTCACTGGAGAGCCTGGAGATTGCAGCCTCCGCTTTTCCGTTGCTGGGGCTCCGGACAGTGCCCCTGCCGACTGTCCAGGAGGACGACATGGCTTCGTCGGAAAAGCACAGGGGGTTACTGGCGGTGTGCCTGACGGTTGTGGCGAAGGGAGAGACGTAGACAAAGATGTCGTGGGGAGAGACGAGCCAGCGTGAGAATCTCCAGGGGTTGAATTCGTCGTACACGGTGTTGTGAGTTCAGTCGACGAAGGAGTGGACATGAGGAACGACGCGTTCGAGTCAACAGAACGAGGAGGAAACCGCCACGCAGGCAGAATAGGCAGTCGGTCGAGAAATGCGTTCGCCGTTTTCTCACAGCTTTTCTCCTTCGACTTCTCAGTATCCCACAGATTTCCTTGTGGCGATGTACTGGTTGCGTCGGCTGTCCCAGCTCGCCTCCTCTTCTGCCCTTTGGGCGTTCTTCTCTCCTGAAGTTTCCCCTTCCGTCCATTGCGATTTCGACTGTTGGTCCCACCGCTGGCAGTGCCGGTCTCGGAACGGGGATCCTCTTCAGGCGCGGTTCCCTTTTTCGGCGAATCCGCCACTTGGCGCGAGCACGTGTGTTCCTCATTGCCTGCCTGCGCGACAGGACCTCGGGGACGCGGGGGTCTGGTGAACTCGCCATTCCCCGAAGCCAATCCGCAACACGCTCCACATTTCTCTTTGAGGAGCGCACGCTCCAGGAGCCCATCGTTTTTTGCATCTACCGAGGGGCACAGAATGATCCGTGCGTCTCCCTGCCCGTCGTCTTCCGCCTCCCTTTCTGCATCGGCTGTCAACAACTTCCCAACTTGGTTACAAATTGTTTCCGAATCCATCCCTCCACTGCGATGCTCCGGCCTCAGGTCCAGTGCACGAATGCCGTCTCGTATTCGAGTCCTTTCCGTACAGTCGCTCCTTCTCTCCAAAATCCTGGACGGAACCAGCAGGAGAGAAACTGTGAGAACAGAAGCACGGCCCAAGGCGTCGACGCAGAACAGCTGCTGTCGCCGGGTTTCTGCCTTCACGGTCTTTCTCTCTGCCTCGTCCTCTGTCGAGCACGCCGTAGCGCCGCCAAGACCCGACTGGGGAACAAACGGTGCACTCTGTCCCTTCTTCTGGTTGACGACAGATCGTTCCTCCACTGACCCCTGAAGAGACGGATGCGACACGCAGCCTTCTTTCTGAGAAGCGTTTTGGAAGTCGCTGTCTGACAACATCTCAGAGCCAAGCGCTGCGGCACTGGCGACAGAAGAAGGGCGACCATGTGGGTACGCGGAAGAAGTCAGGGAAGACAATCGCTCTTGTCTTCCGCATTCACTGGCGACGAGCCTGCGATCCTGGATTGACGCGAGAAGAGGCACGGACAAGCTCGGCGTTCCCTTCTGTCTCACACAAAGGTCCTGTGCTCGTGCCAGAGTGTGGAAGGCGCTGTCTGAGATGGGCAGCACGCGCATGCAGTTCCTCTGGATAGCTGTCATTTCTGACAAGCCGGAAGTCCGGAATATGTTGAAAAGCACAGACGGGAAAAACGAAGCAGGCAGGAAGAGTTCACACAGACACAGAGATGCCACCGCGCTCTTTGCTAGAGTTCGAATTTCCCTCATCTTCAGTCTGTGTTCGTGTCGGTCTCTGCTGAATCTTGACCGGTTGGTGCTCCTTCCCGCTCCCTGTCGCCTTCCCGTCTCCTCGTGTCGCATCACTCGCGCGAAGTCATGCTGAAGCTCCTCCTGCAGCCAGCGACGCATCTTGACCTTGACGAAGGACTCTACACTTGCGCAGACCCCACACCGGAAGTCAGGCCCCACTGTCGAAGGCCACTTCGTCTTGCTGTCACAAGAGCCTCTGTGTTCTGTCGGTCCAGCCTCTGTCGTCCGACACGGGCTCTGGCCCTGCTGCTCCGCTTTCGTCGCGTGACAGAAACTGTCCTTTGCAACGGACGGACACGGAGAACATGCGAGAGAGGCTGCGCGAATGGTCTTCACCGCTGCGGAGAGAGGTGCGTCAGCGGGAGGCTCTAAAAGGCAGGGCGTGTCTCCAAAGACAAAGAGAGCGGACGCGGCATAGCGAAGCACTTGAATAACGTTTCGGTAGTGGCGAAGAAGAAGGTTCTGAACGAAATACGTTTGTCCTCTCTTGAGAGGGGACGGGAGAGCTTCACCCCATAAGTCTCCTGTCACGGACTCGGGCAAGACGAGAGAAAGAGGCGCTTGCTCTCCCGCCCCGCCCCGAGCAGATCGGGTGTCTCCTTTCGGTGTGGGCCGCTCGTCGCCCACCCCAGACACCGTGCTCGCAAGAAAGAGTTGCGTGTAGAGGCGCAGGATGCTCGAGACAAGAGCGGGGGACACCCCATTCGCGTTCTCTCCGGCGTTCGCCG
Organism: Neospora caninum Liverpool; assembly: GCF_000208865.1. NCBI lineage: Eukaryota > Apicomplexa > Conoidasida > Eucoccidiorida > Sarcocystidae > Neospora > Neospora caninum. Next base: position 2,728,531 of record NC_018391.1, read on the forward strand.
TGTGCGACGAATCCTGAAAGCCAGTCGCGTCTGATGATCGCAACAGGGGAGCATCCGGTTCGGGGCCCGCCCCACTGCCTGCCTTCCGCCGTACCGGGACGTGACTGGTCTCCTGTTTCCGTTTTTTCGTCGACCGTGGTGCATCAGCAGTAGAGGGTGTCTGTGACGCCTCCAGTTCCGTTTCGACGGACGAAGAGGCAGGGGCTTCGTCGCCGCGGGCGTCCGAGGGCGTCTCTTTGCCTTCTAACAGACTGTGAAGTCGAGAAAGAGAACGCGCAACATCATCTGCCATCTCCTGCGTCAACGGACGCGAGGCGTGGGGCAAGCGCGAGTGCAGGAGCTTCAGTAACTGCCGCTGTTGATGGCTAGCTAACTGAGACAGGACCAGGTGTTGATCAAACCGGTGGGAGAGAAGCAGTCCAGAGAGAGCAGACGCAGCCGCCATACAGAGGTGGGCATGTGCAAGAGATCGCGCTCCGTTTGTGTGCGATATGGCCGACACAGCTGAACAATCTGAGTCCAACGAAGCCATGAGGCGACTCGCCTCGCCACGAGGTTGACTCAGGGGGGGAAGCGAGATATGCCAAGAGGGAAAGGAAGTGAATACTGAAGATGGTGAGCTTGAAATCCGCAGGAGATCGGCAGCCAAATCAAGGAGAGAGACTCTTGGCCCTGGACGCTTGGTGGACACTGGACATAACCCAGGAAGCAGAACGTCGTCAAGTGGAGAACCCGAGACACTCGAACAGACTGCTGGCTGGGCTGAGGACCGCCGGTGTGGATCGCGTTCACAGCTGCTGAGCGACGAAGTTTCAGAGCGACGAGCCAGACCCGCCTGCTCTTCTCTTTCTTCCTCCGAGCCTTTCTCTGTGGAGTTGAGAGGCAGCCGACCACAGAGACCAGAAACGGCGGGGGAAGGATCCGGTGCGACAGCTGCTCCAGGAGAGTTTGCGGTGAGTGACGGGACGCAGCTGCATGGTTCCCTCTTGCGTTGACTGAGAATGTCTTTTGTTGCGAAGCGCATAAACAGTCGCTGTTCCTGTGAAAACCACCGCGTTTTCCACCCTTTTCCGCCCTTACGCCGCTCTGTAACAGGACCTGGCGAACTCGTCTTCCTCTGACCTGTCGCCACTCGGTGTTGTTCCTCAACAGAACCCTCGACGTTCCTGGGTGTCTGGCTCGAGGGAGAGAGACGGAGTCGGAGGGTCAACCCACCGTTCGCCGCCATGCTGCTGGTCCGGGCAGCGAGCGAAGAGTGTCCCCTCCGGTCGTTGCTCTTCTTCTGTGGTCCTGTCTCCTGTATTCCATTCGCTTCAGCTGAGCCGTCAGCGCGACTTCGCCGGGCGTCCCCGCGCTCATCCCCACTCGCTGGATCAGCCCGACTGTTTGGCGATGCACTGTCGCGCCGCGTCTCCCGTCGGCTCTCTTCTTCGCCCAGCGGAACCGAGCACGTTCGCGGGGCTGGACCAAGAAGCGAAGAAGGCTCTCGTGGTCCAGACGCGGGATCCGCCGGCAGATCGCTTCTCTTTCTTTTTGTTGGCCGAGGTCGCCGACAGTTGCGGGGTTTGAGGACAATTGACGCATCGCAGCCGGTAAAAATGGACACTGACTCTGCCCCTTGACGAAACAGTGGCTCGGACGGACCGGCCATAGGGGATTCCACGCCTTCCAAACAGTCTCCACGTCCCTGCTCTTGTCCTTTGCCTTGTTCGCCCTCCCCAGCCAGCGGGTCAGCTGAAAACGAAGGTGTGGATCCTCTGCGCTGACCGAGACCACCCTTTTGTTCTTCCCTAACTGTCGGATGCGGCGGCTCGCCGTCTCTGTCTCCAACTGTTCGTCTACCCCCTTCAGTCTTCTGGTGCGCCCTCCCTTCCTGGTTGGTGTCGACCTGGGACTGTCCCGTGCCAAGCGAAGACGAAGACGCGAGGGAACACAACGGAGATTCTCCGGCGTCGGAACCTTGGAGTGAAGCAGCGCGGCCCCGACAACAGCCACAGACGCAAGGAAGAATAACGCCGTCGTGAGGCACGGACGCCGAGGTGAGCCAGGGGACAGTGGTGAGAAAAGAAAAGGGTCGCGCATGTTGGCGAGACGGTCTCGCCTGGGCACTCGCCGCAGAGGACGCGGGAGAAGTAGCACCGCCAGAGGATGGAAGCCAGTTAGGTGAAGCATCGGCAGACGCGTGCTTTCCCGGTGCACTGCCGTTTGGCGGGGAAGTCGGATTTAGGTTCCTTCTTCTCGACCCTGAGTGGCCAGTTGAAGTCGACGAGGCAACGGAAGACGCCCACGAGGCAGACTCGGGCCGCTGGGCAACGAAAAAGGGGTGAGGCGACGCACGGAGGTCATAGAAAAGAAGCATGCCGTCTGTGCTGGAGGCTGCGAGAAGCAGAGGATGCAGGTTAGGCAGCCAAGCCGTTCCCGAGATGCAGAGAGGTGACGTGACAGGCAACGCGGCAGAGCATGCATATGCGCGCGCCCTTCCCCAAGAGCCACCCGCTGCATGCATCCACATTTTCCGCTTTCGGCTGCCAACGTTCCACTCGCGGACCACGTCCGGAGAGCCGGCCGGGTCCAGCGGCACATCAGGAAACGAGGCGTAATTCGGAGTCAGACGAGCAGGAGACACCGAACTCCACGCGCTCCGCGTTTCGCAGTCTGTGGGCTCGCCTGCAGGAGGCCTCGCGTAGAACACGAAGGAAGACGTGACAAGGTCGTAGACCGAGAGAAGACGGGTGTTGCCTGTGGTGGCCGGAACAACAGACAGAAGAGGCGTGATGATCGGGTTGCTCTCAGAGCGGTGTATCGGCAGGTTCAGAGAGAAGAAGGAAGACGGGGGACAGTCGCCGTCACCGGCGGGACTCTCCTGCGATCCTCCACTAGCGTCGCCTTCCTCCGCACCTACCGACGACCAGTGCGAAACAACACCGTTGCCGCCTTTGTCCAACGCCAGCAACAGACGGTCGGAAGAAAAGAACTGCCGCACAGCCGCGCACGAGCACTCGCCCGACGCTGCCGCGACAGAAGGCCGATCCTCTGAAGCGCAAAGTGGAGAAGGTAACCCAGCATCGTTTTGGAACCGCTCGAACGCCAGGAGCGGCGGACTTCCACAGCAGCAACTTGTGCGCGCGGCGCAGCCTGCATCGGTTTTGTCTCTGGAGGCCGGGACCCAAGAGCAGCACGCCGGCGTCGATCCATTTATCGGAGAAACCCCTCCAGAGAGGCGTCTGCCGCCGGAAGCCTTTGCATCCTGATTCAAGAGCTCAGAGTGGTACGAAGCAGCCAGGCTCGGTGTATGCAGACCCAGCATTTGGACGTGCTGGATTGTGTACGGCAGGGAAAGGCGGCGCCTCGCTGGGCATGCGATCCGAGAGCAAGGAAATGGAAGAGATGCGTCCTCATTAGGCTTCCCTGAGGGGGAGCAGCAGGAGTCTCGTCGGTTTTCCTCATCGTGTCTCGAAGATGTCGATAGCGTTTGATTTCGCTGGAACGCAGATTTTGGCCACAGCGCGGGCACCGCCACTACATGACCTTCCGTGGTTCCAAACGTCACTTCGCTCTCATCATATCCACCCCATCCTCCGCTAAAGATGCAAGCCGTGATATAGCCGAGACTGGAAGTCTTCTGGACATTCACGTGCTCTGTCGCTGCCGAGACAGGTGCGTCGCCCCAGTTTCTCGCAGAGCCACGGCTCCCCAACGTACCGGCGTCTCCCGGTGGTTCGGCGCATGCTGCGTTCGGGCGCGCAGGCGAAAACGCGTTTCCCTCCTCCCAGGGTGGACGAGTGTCGTCATGACTGGGTGGTTGGACCGGCTGTAACCGGGAGGTCGAATGCCCACTGCAGGCCTGCGGCGAAGCGGAAGGTGAGTGACGGTGCGCTGTGAATGAAGCAATCTCGTCAGCTGTGGCCGCTGGTTTAGGCCGATAGGAGGCTGAAGCTTCTTCCTCCTTTACCTCTTCGGCCAGGTATGGAAGCACATGCTGCACGCCATCCCCCAAAGAATAGAAAGACAGAATGCCGGCGCCGGTGCTACTGACCCACCGCATGGTCAGAGAAGCCACCTTTCACTGGGAACACACTGGGCGCATGCACTCGATTTGCGATGGCAAACTCTGTTTCCTTTGCAAAAGAAAACACAGCTCCACGAACAAGTGAATTGGACGGGACTGGCAAGAAAAGAGAACCACGCACGAGGGGAAAAGCTGGTCACCCGCGTACACGAAAGTTGTCGGCAGTGCCAAAGAAGCATGCGACATCGAAACCGTCACTCCACCGGTCCTGGCAGCGGAAGATGCTAACGGCTGTTGTGGCGGCAACGCATCTGACGGGCAACAGCAGTGGCAAAAGACTCTCGCTGGAGCAGACTTTTCGCCGAGTTGTCAACTTTCGGTAGGTGGGACCACGACGTCGCAGCACACAGTGACCCGTGCACCCGGCGAAATTGGAATTAATCTGTCCATACACAAAACTTCGATGGTCCGCTGAGTGTCCCTTCAGTAGTGTGTTTTTCTCATTTGGATAGAGCATGCAACTTTTCCACACAGAAAACGCGTGCGGCAACGTTCGCGCTGGTGGAGCGCTCAAGAACAGCTGGCCCCGATCCGGTGAACGCGTCTTTGTTGGCTGCCGATGGAGAGCCGAGCGAATCGCTTCCCCGCGCGGGGTATTTGGTGACCTGTCTCTCCTGACGCTGTCCATCTGATGGGACGACGGTTCATTTCAGGAGCAGAGACATTTGTCCCGCTGGTTGGCGCAGTTTGTTGTCAGAAGCAGAGAGTTGAGAATCGATGTGTGCGCTGGTACTGGGTGCTAGCCCCGTGCCACTGCTGGGATTTGCTCGAGGTGACGGCATGTGGCTTTCCCTTGCTGGAAGGAAAAACGCGATCTCTTTCGCCTTCCGCACGCACGGGAGAAGGCAGAGAGGGGAAGAGAAAGACGAGACCTCGAGACAGAAGAGGCGAGGCCGCGCTGGATGTGCGTCCTGCGATATCTATGCGCAGAAATCGGCAGGGCGGGTGGCCTGCTCTTACGTGGCTGTCGCAGGTGCGCGTGAGTGCCTAGTCCCAAGGGGGAATCGCAGCTTGTTCGCAGTGCGCAAGAACCCCGCGCCGCGCGCGCTCTGCAACAACCAAAGGCCGGCAGCAGAGATCTGGGTGTTTTGAATTTGCACGCGTCTGGGGAGTGTTTTTTCAAAGTTCATCGCGAGGACAAACCTTTCTGAGGCGCCCACAAGGAGCGGATTGGGAAACAGTGCACGGGTAAAGACGACGCGCCCGTGCCAGCGGTGAATCCTGCAAGGTGCCAGGCTGCTCGAGAACCGTGTGTGAGTTTTCGAGGTCCCTTACAGGAACGGAAGTCATTACGTGTACACTCCAGAACAAAGCTGAGTTCGCTGTTGCGCTGTTTATCGGCCCGGCATTATTCTAGAAGGAAGGGCATAAAGTTTTTTCCGCCGCGTTCCCGTCTCTCCTCTCGTGCGGGCGGCCAACAGCCGCGCCTCGCAGCGAACACGCGAAACCGCTGTGTGGCCGCCGCGTGTATGCGGTAAATTTACATGCTCAGTATTTTCTTCAGGCGGCAATTTTAAGATCTGGAATTGTCGCTCACGTTCGCCGACGCGTCCTTCAAGGGAAGTTTTCCTCTTTCTCGCAGGAGGGGCCGCCGGCGCAGTGTCAACTGCAGACCAGGATTCGCGGCAGACCTTTCTGTGTCGTTGCCAAGCTATCTCCCGATCCCCTTTTTCTGGCCTACACAGCAGCCACTCTGAAAGAGAGGGAGACCCAGATTTCTACCTGTGTACAGACGCACACTGTACAGTCACCAGTGGCGGGGCTGTCGTCGCAGATCGATTATGCGAGCTCCCTGAGAGTCTCTCTCGCCTCCTAGCGCCGATTTCTGTAGAGAAACGGACGGGTGGTCCTCAGACTTGACGCAAAAAGAGTCGGTCAAGAGAAGGGTGGTCCTCAGACTTAAAAAGAATTCGTCCAAGATGGACTGCTGCGGACTGTGCGCTGATGAGGATCGGGAGGTGTGGATGGCTGACCGCATTTCTCCCAAAATCGGCCTCTCGGGTAATTACTTCAGAACTTCCGGCGGGTTGTTAACGGGTTTCATACCCCTGTACCCTGTGCTCTCTTGCAGCCAGGTGGGAATTCAGGCTTAGCGCTTCTCACATCGCCACGCATAGACACACTCGAAAATGTACCAGGGGGAAAATGAAAATTGTTTCTGATGTGTGCAGCAGTCTTCAATCGTGGCAAAAATCGGCGTATGTGTGGGATAACTCTCCAATTGCTACTTGGTGGCAGTCTCAGATATACTTCGTATATACAGGGGTCTTTGCGCGGAGAGTCAGAGATTCGGCTGTTCAGTGCAAGGCAGCCTCATCTGCGTTGCATGCCTGGGATAGAACCAGTTTGGCTGAAAGGTTGTTATGGGAACGTTCAGCAGGCAACAAGTTGAGGGGTTCTGAGGCCCTCTTGAGATTGGTTGTGTTACACCTGTTCAGTATTGCCCAAATGCCTATGATCAGCAACAATACAGGAACGCCCTAGTACCGGCAGCTTGCATTCTTCTGTTGGGGCAAGTCTTCTGTGGGATTTCCCCCCCCCCCCCAAAGTGAGGTGATTTGGGGGATGCTGGAGCTTTCGGCGATCGATCGGGCTTGCGATACAGAGTAGTGAGTGGGAGATGCAGGGGCAAGAAGACTCTGTGGAGTTTTGTTGCTGATCAAAAAAGTAACTTCTCAGCTCTTCCGCATGTCCAGCGCTGTCGCTCGGTGCAGAGGGTATTGGCCGATCTTGTATCAGTAGGGGGGGTCGCCAGATTGACAATCGCACGGGAGTGGATTATTTTGCGTCGATGGCTGGATGAGGGAGAATTGGAGTGGACGTGAGTAAGGTTTCCTGACTGTTGGAGTAGATCCGGGCGGCAATGCACTTGTGCGTAAAATGCTGTGGGACTGAGACTTGTCACGTCCCTTTGCGCGCATTCTGGAAGAAGGTGCTTCCGTGCTAAGGTGTATGTTCTGTTGCTATGTCCAAGCAGATACGTACTAGTGTGAGGCACGGGGATTCTGTGGGAAGAACGACTAGCCTTGGTATGCGCTGCCTTTGTCCCGTGTGACACACAGGGACTTCAAGAACGCGGTTGCCGCATTTCGTGGTGATTTCTCACGCTTTGACTGGACTGAGACCAACTAGCCGGCCGAGCAATTCCGGAGTT